>NW_022437042.1:1863319-1925101 GCF_009761245.1 Sapajus apella
ATATATATATATATATATATATATATACCAAAGAAGTATAACAAAACCAAAAGTTTATTTTCTAGATACACTAATAAACTTTCGGAAGAGACTTGGCAGAAACTTTGGGCATCTCAAGCGCACAGCTGATTTTGCCCTTAGGATATTTAATGATATCTGTCAAGCTTGTGAAAAGTAGTGTAAAGTTCACTATACAGAGATTAGAGTCTGAGACCCACCCAGGACATGGGTTCCAAGAATAACTATAATATAACTCTATTTTATAACTCAATAAAATAGAGGAAAAGATGGAAAAACAAGCAGATGAAAAGGTAAAGAATTTCGCCAGAGAACTGAAAAACACACACACTTAAATAAATATTCTAAAACAGAAAAATAAAATATATATAAGATTAAAAGATATAAGGGTAGAAGAAAAAAACAATACTGTTATTATATTCAAATCATATGATTAGATTGTCTGCATAAAGGACTAATAAGAGATAGTAGCAATATTGTTAGATAAAATATTAATGTGAAAATATCGGCCAGGCACGGTGGTTCACACGTGTAATCCCAGCACTTTCGGAGGCCAAAGGGGTGGATCACTTGGGTCAGGAGTTCAAGACCAGCCTGACCAACATCGTGAAACCCTGTCTCTACTAAAAATACAAAAATTAGCCAGGCATTATGATGCATGCCTGTAGTCCCAGCTACTCGGGAGGCTGAGGCAGGAGAATCACTTGAACTGCGAAGTGGACGTTGCCATGAGCTAAGATCATGCCACTGCATTCTAGCCTGTGCAACAGAGTGAGACTCCATCTCAAAAAAGAAAGAAAGAAAGAAAATATCTGTTGCATTCCTATATGCCAACAGCAAATAGAATATGCAAATTAAAAGGAAGATAAAGTTTAAAAAATAGCAACAAAATTATAAAGTATCAAAAATAAGTAAAAAAAAAAAAGTACGACTTTGTGGAGAAAATAATAAAACTTTACTGGAAAACAAAAGAACTTAAAAAGAGAGAATTATATCATGTCCTCGAATGGGAAGGCTCACCTAAAAGAGAATTGGCTGGGCACAGGGGCTCACGCCTGTAATCCCAGCACTTTGGGAGGCTGAGGTGGGCAGATCACGAGGTCAAGAGATCTAAACAACATGATGAAACCCTGTATCTACTAAAAATACAAAAATTAGCTGGGCATGGTGGCATGCACCTGTAATCCCAGTTACGCCAGAGGCTGAGGCAGAAGAATCACTTGAACCTGGGAAGCGGAGATTACAGTGAGCCAAGATCGCACCACCGCATTCCAACTTGGCCGCAGAGCGAGACTCCATCTCAAAAAAAAAAAAAAAAAAAGGGGGGGGGAGGGAGAACTATATCGTGTCCTTGAATGGGAAGGCTCAACGTCATAAATATGTCAATACAGCCAAATTAATCCTTAAGCAATTCTAACCGAAATCCCATGAAGATTCTTTGTAAGATTTTGTAAATTGATTCTAAAATTCACAGGAAAAAGCAAAGAGCCAACAAGAGTGAGGGCACACATGAAGAAAAGCAAAACAGAGGGAACCGGCTTTGCAGATTTTACTGTAGAACTAGAGCAATCACAACAGTGTGGCAATGGTGCAGGACAAACAAATAGCCCAACAGAGAAACGGAGTAACCAAATAGAGAAACAGACTCACCCAAATTTGACAGATAATAAAAATTGCATTAAGGCCAGGTGCAGTGGCTCACACCTGTAATCCCAGCACATTGGGAGGCCAAGGCGGGCGGATAGCCTAAAGTCAGGAATTTGAGACCAGCCTGGCCAACATGGTGAAACCCCATCTCTACTAAAAATAAAAAATAAGCCAGATGTGGTGGCATATGCCTGTAGTCCCAGCTACTTGGGAGGCAGAGGCAGGAGAATTGCTTGAACCCGGGAGGCAGAGGTTGCAGTGAGCCAAGATCTTGCTACTGCACTCCGGCCTGGGAGACAGAGGCTCTGTCTCAAAATAAATAAATAAATAAATAAAAATAAAATAAAATAAAAATTGCATTACATATGAATGGGGAAAGAATGAAGTATTCAGTGAATGGTGCTATTTATCATTTAAAACACACACAGAGGCCACGCATTGTGGTTCACACAAGTAATCCCAGCACTTGGGAGGCTGAGGTGGGAGGATCACATGAGGCCAGGAGTATGAGACCAGCCTGGACAACATGGTGAAACCTAAATATAATAATTGAAAAATAAACATAAACATACACACACACAATTCAACATAAATATGAGAATAAAACCTAAACATTTAAAGACAGGTTCTTTCTCTGTAGCCCAGGCTGGCATACAGTAATACAATCATAACTTACTACACCCTTGAGCTCCTGGGCTCAAGTGATCCTCCTTCCTCAGGCTCACAAAGTGCTGGGTTATAGGCATGAGCCACAAGGCCCAGCCCCCAAACATTTTTATAAGAAAAGAAACCATCTCTATGACTCCAGGATAAGAATTTAACAGAATACCATCTCACACCAGTTAGAATGGTGATCATTAAAATATCTGGAGACAACAGATGCTGGAGAGGATGTGGAGAAATAGGAACACTTTTTTACACTGTTGGTGGGAGTGTAAATTAGTTCAACCATTGTGGAAGACAGTGTGGCAATTCCTCAAGGATCTAGAAATAGAAATTCCATTTGACCCAGCAATGCCATTACTGGGTATATACCCAAAGGATTATAAATTGTTCTATTATAAAGACACATGCACACATATGTCCATTGTGGCACTGTTTATGATAGCAAAGACCTGGAACCAATCCAAATGCCCATCAATGATAGACCGGACAAAGAAAATGTGGCACATATACACCATGGAATACTAAGCAGCCATAAAAAAATGATGAGTTCATGGTGTCCTTTGTAGAGACATGGATAATGTAGAAACCATCATTCTCAGCAAACTAACACAAGAACAGAAAACCAAACACTGCATGTTTTCACTCATAGGCAGGTAATGAACAATGAGAACACTTGGGCACAGGGAAGGGAACAACACTCACTGGACTAGGTGGGGGGGTGGAGGGGAGGCCAGGGAGGGACAGCGAGGGGCGGGGAGAATAGGGAGGGATAACACCGGGAGAAATGCCTGATGTAGGTGATGGGGGTGGGGTGCAGGGGGGAATGAAGACAGCAAACCACCATGGGATGTATGTACCTACGCAACAATCCTGCTGGATGCAGAATGTGCACATGTACCACAGAGCCCAAAGTACAATTAAAAAAAAAAAAAAAAAAAGAATTTAACAGGATACAAAATGTACAAAAACATATAGGAAAATAATGATATATTGACTCATTGAAATCCAAAATGTATGCACACTATAAAAATGTAAATACAAACTACAGATCGGGAGGAAAATCCCACATAACAAAAGATTTCTACAAAAATATATAAGAACTCCTGTAAATCAATACCAATCCAATAGGAAAACTGGGAAATAATAATAGCTAATATGTATCGTGTACTTTATATCAGGCACTGTTCTAATTATTTTACATTTATTACCTTATTTAATCCTTAAAGACATTAATAGGTAATTCTCAGAAGAAAAAACCCAAATGGTCAATAATTTATGAAAATATACTTAGCCTCATTAATAACTATTAAAAAAATAAAAAAAAATTTTTAAAGAGTGACTAAATTAAAATGACAGATATTTCCTAGCTACTAGATTGGCTAACATTATAAAATCTGACAATACCAATTATTGATGAGAATGTGAAACTATATTAACTCACACAGACTGGTAGATTTACTACACTAGTGCAATACGCTGGTTTAAATTATTACCTTTCCCTTGGAGAGTAATCTGTTGATATGTGACAGAGTTGAAGATGCATAATTCCACTCCTATATATTCCCTAGAGAAACTCTCATACAATGCACAATGTACAAGACTGTTCATTGCAGCAATAGCAAAGGAAAAAAAAATAAAAGTAACCTAAATGTCCATTAACAGAAGAGAAGATAAATTGTGGCATATTCATACAATGGAATTTCATTTTACTATAGTCAAATGAATAAATAAAACTCCATTAATTCATCTGAATTCAATAATATAGCAGTGATCATTTAAAAATTCAAGTTATAAGCAGGGCATGGTGGCTCACACCTGTAATCCTAGCACTTTGGGAGGCCAAGGCAAGCGGATCACCTGAGGTCAGGAGATCGAGACCAACCTGGCCAACACAGTGAAACCCTGTCTCTACTAAAAATACAAAAAATTAGCCAGGCATGGTGGCTCACGCCTGTAATCCCAGCTATTCAGGAGGCTGAGGCAGGAGAATTTGGTGAACCCAGGAGGTGGAGGAAGCAGTGAGCCGAGATCACGCCACTGCACTCCAGCACTCCAGCCTAAGCAACAGAGTGAGACTCCATCCCAAAAGAAAAAAGAAAAAAGAAGTTACAGAAGGTTAAATACCGGGTGGTCCCATTACTAAAGTTGGAAAATGTAAAACAATATTCTGGGAGTTTGCTTGTTTGTTTTGTTGACACAGGTTCTTGCTCTGTACCCAGGCTGGAGTGTGGTGGCATGAACATGGCTCACTGCAGCCTTGACCTCCTGTGCTCAAATGATCCTCCCACCACAGCCTCCCAAGTAGCTGAGATTGCAGATGCATACCACCATACCTGGCTAATGTTTTTCATTTTTATTTTCATAGAGACAGGCTCTTTCTGCTGCCCAGGCTGGTCTTCAACTCCTGGCTTCAAGAGATCCTCCCACCTCGGCCTCCCAAAGTGTTGGGATTACAGGTGTGAGCCACCACTCCTGTCCTGACAGTATTGTTTATGGATACATTCATAGATGTTAAAAGTACTAAAACACACATGAGAATGATACACACCTAACGCAAGTCCCTGGGCTGCTGTTGGAAACCCCAGGGAGAGTAACTCACATTGTACAGCATAGAATTGTTTTTCAGGAAGAGACATTCACAGACTGGAAGGAAGGAAGGAGGATGGGATTCGGAAGATGCAGCCAGCGGGCTTCAGTTGTACCTATCGTGTTTTATCTCTAAAAAAAAAAAAAAAGTAAATAAAAAGAAATGAAGAAAACAAGGCAAAAATGTTAGATTTAAAAGAAGTGGGTGGTAAACACCTAGGTGTTCCTGATGTTTTTCTCTATGCTTTTCTGCATTCTTGCAATATATCATAATAAAAGATAAATGGATGTGGAGGAAGGCACTTATCCAGCGGCACAATTGCTAAACAGAACCAAACTGAGAGAGACAGAAAGCAAAGAGCAACAGGGAAATGGGGAGTACTTATCACTGATTTAATTAATCTAAAGAGATACTTTTCCTTGATGTCCTTCCAGAAATTTTGTTAAATTCAGTCTTCCTACAGATCTTTCCTTACTGCCCTCCCCCCGCCGCCGCTCCCACCTGCCAGCACTACTTAGATGTGTCCAGTCTGGATATTCCCAAGACTACCCTTTTACTGAGCTCTTCTTCCCTTCAATAGTTAGGGGTGGAGGAGTATTTTGAGCCCCTACTCCAAATATTGAGAGAAGTCCCTTGCTCTTTCCCACAGCTGATATTTATTGTACACTTAATTATAGGTCTGGCATTGTTCCAAACATTTTACCACCATTATCTCATTTAATCCTCACAGCAACTTTATGAAATAGATTCCATTTTCGCCCTCCTTTCAGGACAAGGCATTGAGGCTCAAGCTTCTTTATGGCCACAGTGCTAGTAAGTAGTGGCCCCTACTTGGTCTAATCTCAGTACTCTGAAACTTCAATTTCTCATTTCCACTAATCTCTTGATCTCAGTAATATCTTGACTTTTATAGCCATTCTTTTCTATGTCTCATAACAGACCTAAACATAGAATGCAGCTCTTTTTCCATGAATCACCCCTATCAAAAGGATATAACATGTAGAAGCCTTTTGAAAGAATATGATGTTACTTACAACATAGTAAACAACTTAACATGAAATATTATCCCCATTCACTTCCATCTCACCAAATGTCTCATTGTTCAACTTTATTCCTCATGTTTCCTATCTGCCATGTTGCACTTCTCTTTTTCCTCCTCTTCCCTTCTCTTCTTCCTCTCTCATTATTCTTACCTCTCTTCCACCTCACATCACCTCCATTAAACTCCTGTTTTTCAAGCCAACCATTTGTATAATGAGAAATTTAATTCTTTCTCCTTTGTTTTATTTTCCCCTTTTAAATGAGGCCCAGAGTTGGGGTGAGGGATGTTGGATTCACTATTCAAACTCAAACATGCCATCTAGACATTTCCTTAAAGACGTATCTCCCTGGACATCAATGATGCCTCTTTTCTTTTTTTTTTTTTTTTTTTTTCTTTTTTTCCCTATTTCTGTAACAATCCTGACACCATAGGAGCCCCGTTTCTTGATGTAAGTGTGGCTGCAGTCAGTTCTTGTTTGAAATAAAAATGTTGTCTTTTTCTTCTCACCACACCAATGCCTGAGATTTATTATCTTCTTTATTTCATATGATTTGCATCACTTGATTTTATGTATCTAATTTGAAAGTCTGACATTAAACAACAGTTTCCTCAAAATAAAGTAGACTCCATAAAACCGCTGAACTATCTGCCTGACTAGCGTTATGTGTCCTCCTTAAAATTCATATGTTGAAGCCTTCATCCCCAGTACCTCCAAATGTGACCTTATTTAGAGATAAGGTCTTTACGGAGATAATGGAGTTAAAATGAGATCATTAGAGTGGGCCATAATCCAATATGACTGTTGTCCTTATAAGAAAAGGAAATGTGGATGCAGGCATGAATAGAGAGAAGCCCATGTGAAGATACAGGGAAAGATGACCATCTACAAGCCAAAGGAGAGAGGCCTGGGACAGATCCTTCTCTCACAGTTCTCAGAAAGAACAAGCCCTGGCAATACCTTGATTTCTGAGTTCTAGCCTCAAGAATTATGAGAGTAATTTCTGTTTTTCAGGCCACCTGGTTTGTAGTACTTCGTTACAGCAGCCTTAGCAAAATTAATATAACTACAAATTCTTCAGCTTGGAATTCAGGGACCTCCAAAATGTGGTCCCAGTCTCCTTCTCCTCTTACCTATATACTTTCAACCACCCAAAGCTCCAAATGATACAACTTGGTGTTCCTGCATTTGGCTCCACCCCCTCCCACACGCATGCCTTTGCTCAGGCTCTGACTTCTTGTTTGGATGGATCTCTGCCTCTGGCCATCTACCTGTCCTTTAGAGTCTACCTCAAATGCCACCTGCTTTAAAGACTGCTCTGAGTTGTCCACCTTGAAATTCCCTGAAGCCAATCAGACAGATCTGGGTTTGTTTTGTTTTTTGAGACAAAGTCTCACTCTGTTGCTCAGGCTAGAGTGCAATAGTGTGATCTCAGCTCACTGCAACCTCCACCTCCTGATTCAAGCAATTCTCCTGCCTCAGCCTCTTGAGTAGCTGGGACTACAGATATGCACAACCACATCTGGCTAATTTTTGTGTAAAGACAAGGTTTTGCCATGTTGGCCAGGCTGGTCTTGAACTCCTGACCTCAAGTGATCCTCCAGCCTCCACCTCCCAAAATACTAGGATTACAGACACGAGCCACCATGCGCAGCACAGATCTGGATTTGAACCTAGCTCTACTACTTACTAGTTCTGTGGCCTTGAACAAGATGCTAAATGTATCAGAGTTATACATGAGCGTGAGAAAAGCTACTCATTTCATAAGGTAAGTGTTGCGAAGCTTGAGTGAGATGATGCCTGTAAGGCATTTAGCAAACTGCTTGACATAGAGAAAGCATTTCAGAAATGCAAGCTTTTATTCTTATTTTTTATTATCTGAATCCCAATGGCATTTTACATAAAGCTCCCTTATGCCACTTATGACATCTGTATTGTCTTGTTAGTGGTATTAAACATGTAAATCACTACTGATTTAAGACAATCATGCACAGTCTCCTGCAGAATCAAGA
This sequence comes from Sapajus apella, assembly GCF_009761245.1. NCBI lineage: Eukaryota > Metazoa > Chordata > Mammalia > Primates > Cebidae > Sapajus > Sapajus apella. Next base: position 1,871,290 of record NW_022437042.1, read on the forward strand.
GAGCTATCAATCTGTTAGTCCTGACAGTCCCTTCTGTATCCAGGTCAGGTGAGGTCTCCACTCTTGAGTGAAATTCAGCCTCAGGCTCCACACCTGGTGGTGCCCTTCCATCCAATCCTCTGAGTGTCAACTCTGCAACCCTACTCTCTGTTACCCGACCCCAAGGGACCCATAGGCTTTGCTTTCTTGGAGGCTGCCCAGCAAGTTTTCATGCCAGAGTCATTGTTAATAAGTTTGGTATTATAGTCCTTTGTCAATTAAGACCTTCAGCACCAGACAAACCTGGACTTTATTTCCAAGACCATCAATGTAAGCTGTGTGACTGACCTTGGGCAAAGTACTTGATATCTCTAGGACTCACTTTACTTATCTTTAAAATTAAGATAATAATTATTCTACCTAATAGGTGCCTGTAAGGACTAAAGGAAGCAATCTAGGGAAATGGTATTTGGCACTACTGAGCACTAAATAAAAGATGCCATTATCACCACATTTCTTATAATTCTTAGTAGATTACAAAGTCCTTGAGGACAGAAAATATGTGCACATTAGCAGACTCTATAAAAGTGTGTTGAGTTAAATTCTGAATTTTGATGTAAACAAACTTGAAATGTTTATATCCACAACATTTATCCTGAAAGAAACATGTTTACATCTAAATGAAATTAGAACAGAGAAGTACATTGGAATTTTTCATGTCATTTTTGCTATTCAGGAAGAGGACCAATGAAAAGTGTTGAACAAACAATTCACTGGGTTGTTTTATTTGAGCTTCATTTCCACAGTTAGGAGAAAATATAACCACTTGAAATTTTAATTCTCAGGTGATAATGGCCAGATCTGGTAACATGAATTGACCTCCATTTTTATCATGCTTTTTTGGCTGGGCTCAGTGGCTCACAACTGTAGTCCCAGCTACTCAGGAGACTGAGGTGGGAGGATCGCATAAGCCTGGGAGTTTGAGGTTACAGTGGGTTATGATCATGCCACTGCACTCCACCCTGGGTGACACAGCAAGACCCTGTCTCAAAGGAAATCCCTTTTTGATAGCTGACATTGTCAAATTGCCTTTCTTGTCACAGCGATTTAAAAGCAAAAACAAAATAAAACTTTTATGGTACAATTATATACAGTTCAGGGGGAAACTGCGCTGGGGCAGTTGATCCATAGCCTGAGGGTCTATGGGCTGCAGCATGCCAAGGGGTCCATGTGGAAATCCTAACTCTTGAGATATTTGTTTGAAACCTAAGTGGATAGAAGCCGGGAGAAAAGAAAAGCAACAACTACAAAATGCTATTTCCAAGTGGCAAGCAGTTTCTTTCTAGCAAGTAGTAGAGTTGTCAGTGTTCCTTCAAAGGAGACTTTTCCTTTGTTCTGGGAGATAACACCCAATGAACCCTTCAGGCAGATGTTAAACAAAGACTTTCTTCTGAAGTAAAGAAGAGAATTCAATTTTCTCCTTTTAGGGTGATAATGTTAAAGGTACCCTGCTTGGAAGCAGAGCTACATCTCTGAAGACCAGGATACATTGAGAGAAAGTATGTCTCTGGTGGAAGAGAAGTGGCACAGTGTCCATCACCTGCCTCGTTCTCTGTACTCCTTTTGGGCCTTGTAGTTAGAGGAGTGGGTCAGAAGTAAATTGCAACTCTTTTCAGAAGAGATGTTATGATATTGTATACGTAAGACAAACTGCTTTGAGGCCAAGATGACAAAATGGGACAGAGTCAGGAAAAGGACTATTCTCTTGGCTTCTTCATTTATCTTTTCATTCACATCTTCAACAAATCCTTATCACAAACCTACTTTGCGCTAGGCCCTGCACTAAGTGCTAGAGAAATAGAGTGGTGAAGCAGATATTCCAGATGCCTCTCTTCACACCCCTTACATTCTGGTGGTATGTTAGTTATCTATTGCTGCACAACAAATTATCACAAAACTTCGTGGCTTAAAACAACAAATACGTACTATCTCACAGTTTCTGTGGGCCAGGAACATTGCTGTGGCTTAACTGAATGCATCTGGCTCAGGTCTCTCATAAGGCTGCACTTGAGGTATCAGCCAGGGTTGCAGTCACCTCAAGGCTTCCTTGGGAGAGGACCTGCTTTCAAGCTCACTCACACGACTGCTGGGCAGGCCTCAGATTCTTACTGGCCATTGGCCTGAAACATCAGTTCCTTGCTACATGTACCTCTCCATAGGGTTACTCAAAACATGGCAGCCGGTTTCCTCCAGAGTGAAGGCTCAAGGAGGGAGAGAGGCAAAAAGGAAGTTACAGGTCTTTTTTTTTTTTTTTCAATCTAATCTCAAAAGTTGCATTCCATAACACTTACAAGATTCTGTTTTATAGAAGCAAGTCCAAGTCACAAGGCTGAGCCCACACACAAGGGAAGGAGGTTACATAAAGACAGGAATTCCAGGAAGATATGATGGGAACTATCTTAAAGACTATCCACCACAGGGAGCAGAGTTAAGCGTTACTCTGGCTCCCCCCAAATCACTGGCCATTGTGAATATATATGTTACCATTATATTCTAAACTAGTTTTTGCTGGTACAGTAGAGGAAAGCTACTGTTTTGAGGGTACAGGCATCACTCATATTTAGTGCCTAAAAACATGTTGGCTAACAAATTTACAAAAAGCAGGAACCCATACTCTACTGCTTATTGGGGGATGGTTTTTGCTTTTTAGAGCCAGGGTCCCACTCTATCACCCATGCTGAAGTGCAGTAGCATAATCATAGCTCACTGGAGCCTTGACCTCCTGGGCTCAAGCAGTCCTTCTCCCTCTCAAGTAGCTAGGAATATAAGCACATGCCACATCTATATATATATATATATATATATATATATATATATATATATATATATTTTTTTTTTTTTTAGGTAGCGATGGGCTGCAAATGTGGCTATGTTCTTCCCCAGTCTGCTCTCAAACTCCTGGGCTCAAGCTATCCTCCCACCTCAGCCTCCCAAAGTGTTTAGATTACAGGCATGAGCCACTGACTGCTCCCAGCTGAGTTTGCTGCTTCAAATTTTAAAAATGTCTTCCCAGCCTATCTAGTAATTCCAATTTCCTCAAATATCACTAAAGCACTCTTAGATATCTATATAGTCATCAATCAAGACTTTCAATATAATGCAAAACATTTAAAACAGTAATTACCTAATTATTTAACCATTAATGAGTCTATAAGTGGGTGTTCTTGCATGCAGTGTGCAAAGACATGATACAATGTCAGATGCATCAATTTTCCTTCTAAGCTGCAACAATCACATACTTTAATGTAAATAAACAATAAAATAATATGTTAAAGATATATAATTGTTACAAATGACATTTAGCAAAATCAATGTAGTGGTAAAATTTTAAATGATGTATGCATATGGGTCCATTATAGCAGGTTTTCAATTCAAATAGTAAAATTGGGCATAAATTTTTATGTCAGTCTAGTGACTATTTGGATAGTGAGAGTGAAAGCTACCTGCATTTATTTTGTATTTACCACATTTCGAAAATCTCTCATTAGTACTAATTGACTTTCAGTCATTCTCTGACAGTTTACAAAAGGAAATTGAAGTGTCACTAAATAATTATCATTCTTGCCTCCCCCTCGTTCAATAGCTAGGCTTCTTGTTTTCACTCTTGGGTTATAACATTGGCTATAAAGTATGTACTGCTAAAGTTAGTTTTATTGAATAAATGAAACCAAATACCATGTTTTTTGGTAAAAAGTTTAACTATAATAAAAATGGCAATTCTTCCAAAATGAATAAATTTAATGCAATTCCAATTAGAATTCCATCAGTTTTGTATTACATTATTTAATAACATAGTAAATAATCTTCATGCTTAGATGGAAAAATAAATGTCTAAGAATATCTAATCAAATTATATAAAAGACAAATAGTAAATGATACTTGCCATCCCAGGTTTAAAATATATTATGAAGCAACTGCAGAATGATATAATATTGGCACATGAATAGACAAATTGTTCCATGGAACAAAAACGTATAGAAATAGGGACCACTGTATATGAGACTTTGACATGTGACAAAGATGGAAATTCAATTGAGGAGGAAAGGGTTCGTGTATATAATCAAAAAGTATCTGGCATAATTGACGACCATCTAAATTAAAATTAACTTCTATCCACCATACTCCACTTTTAAAAGTAAATTTCAGACATGGTACAAGAATGAGTTTAATCAAATAATGGCTACAAGAACATTTAGGCAAATATATATATATAAAATGCAGTAGGTTTAGCAACCTTTTAACTGAGATAGAACACCCAGAAACTATAAAGCAAAGCCCAAACATATTAGTTGTATAATTTTTTAAACATTTCTATGAAAAAAATACCATAAACAAATTGAAAGACAAACCATATGTTGGGAAATAAAACATAATACATATGCCAGATAAAAGATTAATATCTAAAATACTCGAATAGCTCCTTCAAACTCATACGATAAATAACACAGTAGGAAAATAAAGAATATGAAGTGCAAATCCAAATGTTCATTAAACAATTGCAGTTTGAGAAATGCAAATTTTAAAAACATAAGGATATATTTCTCACTCATTTGACTGGCAAATGTTTAAGTGCTAACACCTACTGTTTGGCAGGACAGGAAAGGAGAACTATACTCTCATATGTTAATGTGAGTATTTACACCCTTTTGGGAAAGCAATCTGGAATATCTATAAAAATCAAAACTACCCATACCCTTTGTCTCAGCAATTCCACTCCTGTAAATCTATCCCAAATAAAAAAAAATAATAATACCAGTATGAACAGAGTTACACAAATATATACACAAAGATATTTACAGCAGTATTGTTTCTATAGTGGCAGAAAACTAGTAACAAAAGGCATGCCTTTCCACAGAGAAAGAAATGAATAAATAGTGAATCTACACCAAAGAATAATACAGGCATTAAAAAATTAATTAGATCTGTATCAGTAAACTTGAAGGAATTTTACTGTTGAGAAAGAAAAGCAAGAGGCAAGGTAAAGTATATAACTTGATACTTTTTTATGAACAACTGTTTTTAAACCCTATATATGTATATGTCTATTTTCTAAAAAAAAATTAGAGACAGGGTCATACTATGTTGCCTAGGCTGGACTTGAACTCTTGGGCTCAAACAATCCTCCCACCTCAGCCTCCTGAGTAGCTGGGACTATAGGCATGCGGCACCATGCCAGGCTTTATATCTGCTTATTTTTAACATAGTTATATGAACCTGAAGAAAGAGATGAAGAATATACACACCCCATTGTTAACACTGATTATGTGATGGAGGGTAATAGGGAAACAACTAAAAGTTGTAAAACCGCATATGTGTGTAAATACACAGAAGAGGTGAATGAGAGGAGGGCAGCCAACATATTAATGGTAGTGATTTCAGGGTGATGAAATTGCAGGTGACTTTTCACTTTATTCCTTATATTTTTATCAATTTTATTTTTTGTATTTTTGACCACAAAGGTGTCACTTATCTAATCAGAAAAAAAAGAATGTCTATTTTTACTGAATAAAAGACAGGAAGGAGAAGACAGTGTTTCGTTTAGTTTTTTGTGTGTGTGCCAGTGTCACTTGCCAAAATAGTGTTTAGTTTTAAACAGTTGTGCATGGATGGATTTGAACACAGCAAGAAACAGACAAAATGATTTGGAAGCTGTTGCAATAGTGTAGGCGTGCCATGATAATGATCTGCACTAGGGTGATGGCTTGTCAAACGGAAAGAAAAGAATATAGTTAAAAATTGCTTTGGAAAAGGGATCAAGAAGGCTTGGCAATTTGGGGGCACCCGCATGTCCACACACACCACTCCACAGCATTAAACTGCAGCATGAAGGACAGTTCTTCAGTTGCATGGGTCAAGGGCACTGTGGTACTAAGGTTTCTGCCTCATAGTTGGTATTCCCATAAGCAAAACAGGCAGGGTTACAGCATTTTTGTTTTCACTAAGAACATCATCAGTCCTCAGCCAGGCATATTTCCTTTGCTCAAAAGTGAAAGGGGGGACATTTTTGTTTTTTAAGAAGGATAGGGAGTGACTGTAGTAGACTTTGCTGCGGCATCGTTTTTATCAGTTTAGCCACTGTACAAATTCTTCTAAATGAAATACTCATGTATGCATATATAAATGCACATGGGTTTATAGACATAAACACAGTCGTGCCCCATATAAGGACATTTCAGTTGAGGACGGACTACATATATTATGGGGGTCCCATAAGATGATAATGGCAAATCACTGAAAACTTCCTGTTGCCTAGTGACATCACAGCCATCCTAACATCATACAACAACACATTACCTTTCATACGTTTAGATATATTTTGAATACTTAGCAGTGTGTTCCAATTGCCAACAATATTCAGTACAGTAATTTACTGTACAGGTTTGTAGCCTAGGAACAATAGGCTACACATATGGCCTAGGTATGTAGTAGGCTATTCCATCTAAGTTTGTGTAAGGATACTCTATAAGGTTTGTACAACAGTGGAATCATCTAATGACACATTTCCCAGAATATATTCCCATAATTAAGCAATGCATGACTATATATGTTTTTCTACCACGTTATCTATCTATATGCCTATTTATCTATTTACTTAAACTTTCTGTTGTTCAGGAAAGGATTTAAGGTAGTTCCTAAATATATAACATATTATACTTTCAAGAGAGCCACTTCTGGAAAAATAAGTTCTGTCAGTCTTTACTTTCAGGCTGTATTTTTCTGTCTGTAGGGACCAGGAAATAGCATCACCAATCTGGTGACTTTGGCTAACTGAAGGGCTAAAGTAAACCTTCTGAGAATTGTTCCAATCTATCACTGTACAAATGATTTTGAAGATGGTCAAACAGCCTAAATCCTATTTGTTGCAGCCAGTTCAGTCAATAAATGCTTGCTGAACTGAATGCTATAATCAATATAAGCAGGCAGTGAACAACTCTAATTTCAAAAGCAGGTCCAAGAAAAAGGAGATAATCATCTGTAAAGTGCTCCAAAGTCAGGCAGTTATGATCATAGCTAAAGTGAGACCCTGCTGACATAAACCCTGTTCTTCTCCAGCAAAGTTTGCTTTTGCCTAGAACGTCTTTGCATATCCTCATTGCCCCCTGCTTCTTCCTCATGAAGGCAGCTTGATATAGTGGAACCAGGGAGACCTGAGTTCAAAGCCTAACTCTGACATTGACTAGTTGTGTGACTTTAGATGATTCATTTGGTCTCTCTGAGCCTCAATTTCTCCATCTGCAAAATGGAAATAATCATAGCTAGATCACAAGGTTTTACTGAGGGTTAAGTCCAAAGCTCCTGGCTCTGATTAATATTAATTCATTATCTTACCCACTTCTCTGCCTTGAGAAATTCTACTTATTCTTCTAGGCCCACTAAAAATGTTACCACCTTTGTGATACCTTTTTTTAAACCTCTATATAGATAGTTAATCATGCCTTCACATTCTACACATTCATAGCACTCAGATCAGATCCCTACTAGACTACTTACCACATTAAATGATTTTAATATCTGTTGCAATAGAGTCAAGGCTGTTTGAGGCCATGGCCTATATTGTATTCATTTTTATATGCCACAGTATCTTGTAACTGTGCCAGTGCTCACATTAATAGACACTCAATAAACATTTGCCAATGAGTGTTCAGCTATAAGCGAAAAAATAATACAAGTTCAATATTTCAAATTAGTCTGGCAGTATGACCTAGTTAAGTGTCACACTTTGAGGTTTTGGTTTGCTTTTGCCTCATTCATCTACAGAGTTGTCTAAGAGGGTAAAGAGAGCTGTTGGCAAGAGAAGAATCAGTGTGTCTGCTTTATTTAGATTTTTTAAAGGCCTTTGACAACTAGGCATAATTCCAAGGAAAACTTTGCATGTAGGCAGAAAACTGCCTCCACAGCCACTCCATCTCCACATGCTGAAATCCTACCCTTTCCCATGCTGTCTTTGGTATCACTTTCTCCAGGAAGCCTTTCCTGATTCCCCCAACCTCATGGGGTTCCACAGTCCTTTGGATGGCAGGGGCATTTTACCTGTCCTATTTTATGGCACATAGAACAGTTTGTTTTTCATATATAGAGTTCCTTAAATATGTGTCTAATCCCCCTACCAGGCAAAGAACAAGAGGGAAGAAGTGGATCTTACCTCTAGTATCCCTGCATCATCTAGCACAAGGCTGTACATATAGTAGTTATGTAATCTACCATTATAATCAATGTGTTGAATATATAAACAAGTGCCCTGCTGAGTGAGAGAGGCTGCACGTAAAACCCTGCTAGAATGATCAAAGGTGAATCTCCCAGGAATGTCGACATCAGAGAAGGGGAAGGGGAAAGAAAGGCAACCATCTTTTATTGAGTATGTGCTCTTTAACCTCTTTCATATGCAGGAAGAAAAAATCAGTTTGAGTGTCTATTATGTGTTAGGCTCTATGTTAAGCATTTGGTCATACATTGTCTCATCTGGTCTCCTGACAACAACCCTGAGGGACAGTCTTATTCTCCCCTTCACCACTTTTTTCCTTTCAATACACATACGTGTGTGTGTGTGTGTGTGTGCACATGTTTTAAAAAGGTCTGATATATCAGAAAGACATATATATAATATCAGCATACATAGATATATGTCAATATGTGTGTGTGTGTGTGTGTGTGTATATATATCTATGTGTGTGTGTGTGTGTGTGTGTGTATATATCTATGTGTGTGTGTGTGTGTGTCTGTGTGTGTATCCTTCTATTATATCAAGCCCTTTCAAGGGTCTGATATATATAGATGTATATTTCAACATCTATATATACATATATATATATATATATATATATATATATCAACATGTATTTATGTATGTATATCTTTCTATTATATCAGACCCACAGCCAAGGAAAAGGCACAGTTACTGATCATAAGAGGTTCACCAGATGAGTGGGAAAGACATTCATGTAAACAGACAATCACAATACAGAACAATAAGAAGTATTTTGTAAAAGAACTTTGAGAAAGTTCCATACTTCAAGATTTTTTTTAAGCTTACTATGTTTGTTATCAAGACAATACTTAAAAGTGCAATCATGCCTTCTGAAATCCAATCTGTCATCCATTTCCTTTATTCTCAGCTGATGGCTTAGTCTCCTCACTGGAGTAATAAAGACCATCCTGTATGAGCAATCTGACTGCTACACATCACCTGTAAAGCCAGGCCTGAGACAAGCTGGGGATTACAAACTCAAAGCCCACCCAGGCTAAGCAGGCAAAGTAAGAATGTAAGGGCAGAATGTGAGTGCATCTGCATACGTGGTGTGAGGGGCAGGTCTGTGGTAGATTAGAGAGCAAACAGTCATCTAAAGGGGCCAGTAGCTACTCAGCTCCAGCTGACCCACATGAACTAATGCAGGCCCAGTGCTGCTAGAGCATCTGGATTTTTCAAGAGAAACCAGAAATTTGAATTTGTAAATGGTAAAATCTCTTGGTTTTTCATTGTTGACTCAAAATGTTTGGAATGTTGTATACACCAAATAAAACACAAACACCATTTTGTGCTCTTTAAAACAATAAAAACAATACAAAAAAATAACTATCATGGACTTGACCTCAACATACCATACCTTGCTGACTCTCTCCTGGATCCTGCATGTGAAAGTACTGCCATCATCACTTCCTGCTATCCACATCCTTCGCCTGGAACCAGTGACTTCCTTTGAGACAAATCTAGGGCCTTTTCTCCTTTCTTATAAGCCTTGACCACTGTAGTACTTAGTGAATACTGCTGTAAGACCTCAGTTACTGCTTGGACCAAGACAGCAGGAACAAGTTTGGATCTCTATCCCTACTGCTACTGCCTTATAACCAATCACCTTGCCATCTCCTGGATAGAAACTGTGGGTTTCTACCACATTCCCTGACTGTGTTTGATGCATTGTGCTTGAGCATCTTGAGTCTTCTTTTAACACCTTATTCTCAAAAACACAAACCTGATCATGTTGATTCCCTATTTAAAACTCTCCACTAGTTTCCCACTCTCTTCCAGCAGGATGTCTAAGGCTCTTCATGCCCCAGCCCTTCTTGTTCCTCCAGTCTTATCTCCCATCACTCCACACCTTCCTTAATCCCTACTTTTGACTCAGCCAAGCTATTAAAGCTCCCTGTAGATGCTACACTCTTCAATGCCTTGGCACATACTGCTACTTTTGCCTGGAAAATCTTCCTCCCAGCCCTGTCCTCCAGGGAAACTCCAACTACTCCTTTGACCTCAACTCACATTCAGCTTTCCTGGAACCGGCCCCATCAATATTCCCAATTATGTTGTACTCTCCTATGGCCCTCTGTGAAATGATCAGAGTACTTATCTCACTACTATAATTGTCTGGCTATTCCACTAAACTGTAAAGACCTAAAAGATGGCAACTTAAAAAAAAAAATTTCTGTATTCCCACACTCCAGCATAGTGCATTGCACATGGCCAACACAATAAATGTTCGCTGAATGATTGTGAATTTCCCGTATTGATTAATGAGTGTCTTTATACAAAAAAAAAAAAAAAAAATACCCATCTCAGTGCAGCTTGGCATGAGACAAAAATAGCATGGAACACACAAAAGAGGATATGTAGGACTTAAACATGGAGGAGAATCCTGAAAACACCAGAACAGCAACAATTTCTTAATCACAAAAGATAAGGGTCTTCCCCAATTCCTTAGTGAAAAGGAAATTGGAAATAACATTAGAACCTGGCCAGGTGCAGTGTGCAGTGGCTCATGCCTATAATCCCAACATCTTGGGAAGCCGAAATGGGAGTATCACTTGAGCCCAGGAGCTCAAAACCAGCCTGGGTAATATAGTGAAACCTAGTCTCCACAAAAAAATTATTTTTTAATTTAACCAATGGTGGCACATGCCTGCAGTCCCAACTACTTGGGAGGCTGAAGTGGGAGGTTCGCTTGAGCCTGAGAGGCGGAGGTTGCACTGAACCAAGATTGCACCAGTGCACTCCAGCCTGGGCAACAAAGTAAGATCTTGTGTCAAAAAAAAAAAAAAAAACATAGAACCTACCAACATAGGATCTGTGATTTATTACAGATAATTATGTTTCCATTTAAATTACACTAAATTTTATATAATCCTTTCCTTCATTGAGTCATTTTTAGCTAAGCCTTTTTGTTGTGTTCAAGTACTTTTAGCTAAACTGTGTGGACTCCACCTGGCAAATGCAGTTAAAGTTCGGACGCCCAGAGTGGGAAGACCAGGAAAGGAGCAGATTTTCCAAAAGCCTTTACATGGCTTGTATTTCTGCTTGGGAGTGCTACCAGGACCACATTCACAGCCACTACCACATTTGCTCCTCATAGCCGCACTGAGCACTAAGCCGAGGAGGTATTATTATCTCCATTTCCGAAATGAGGAAACGAAAACTCTAAGATGAAATAAGTTGATTTTTGTTCCTCCTGCCTGGGACCGACAGGCATAACAGCAGCAGCTTCAGCAATATTCCTGCACCTGCCTTAGTCCAGTCCCTCCCATGGTAATAATCCCCAAATTTTGGAGCTAAGAAGCTTCAGTAATCATCTGGCTCAAGCCTCCATGTTTCACAGTGAACTCATGTTTCCCACACTTTCACCAACCTGAGGGAGGAAAAGCAAGGGAGATTGGCCAGAAACCAGCTCCTTAAATCCCTCGGTTTCCCCAGCAGGGGCCCAGGGGGCATCCTGTGCTCTTGCCAGTCACTGAGATTTTCCTCTGCAGTTGCTGGTATCCATCTGCTCCACTTGTGGCCTTAGCTCATCTCCGCTACTGTGGCCCCTAACCTCAATGTATTTGAATAACAGAAACTGAGCACCAGAGCAGTGATATGACTTGTCCTATGACTTCAGGGAGGAGAGTTCAGATACTGAATTTGACATCAGTTCTTCTGACTGCCAGTGAAGAGGTCTGTTTACCATTCCATGCTGTCTTTTAAAAGGCAACAGAAGCTGGGGCACGTCAAACAGCATCATATCACATTTAGAGCTTTGCTGATACTGCTTTGAATATCAAATATTATAGCCACACTTTATCAAAACGCTAAAATGGAATTTCAACATCCTTTGAGCATGGAGAATTTTTAATCAAAAAAGACTCTACAAAAAGGAAATTAAAAATACAAACAGACACCCAAACAGGAAAACTAGAGGCAATGTGCTGCTATAGAAAGAGGGTGTAAGACAAACCACAAAAATCTATCAGCAAAGCCACTTCTCCTAATTCTAGCTCCAGGAGCCATTTGCAACAGAAACAATGCCCATGCTGCTCCCGCAGAGAAGCCGGGTGAGCAGTCAGCCCAGCCCACAGAAAGGGTAGGCCAAAAAGTCACAAGCTATTAACTTGAGATGAACTAAGGACTACAAACTGTAAGCAGAAAGTAACAGAGCCCTCAGTTAATCTGCAGAGATTAACTGCGTGCTCACTAATTTCTCTTCACAATCGTCCAATAAGCATGGTCCAGTGTTTTAAAGTAGATCAAGATACTGGCTCCTTGCCCTGCAATGCTGCAGAGACCAGGCAGCAGGTGTCTCAGGGAGAGAACACAGTGCTGTTAGTGAGTTCCCAAAAACACCCCAAGTTGGATGGGTGTGCGTGTGTGTTTACACACAATCATCTATGGGCATTATAAGATATCCATTACATAGCCCTATAGGGCCTAGCTCACAGAAATCACTAAATTAAGTTGACCCAATATTAATAATAGCCAATAATTATAGAGCATTTTAAGGTATTATCTCCTTTAATCCTTTCAATAACCTTGTTGAACTATACACTTTCATTGTGCTCAATTTACTGCTTGTACAGAAAGATGAAGGGGGCCAGGTGTAAGACTCACACCTGTAGTCCCAGAACTTTGGGAGGCTGAATTGGGAGGATCACTTACTTGAAGCCTAGGAGTTAGAGACTAGTGTGACCAAGATGGCAAAACCCTGTCTCTACAAAAAAAAATATTAAAACATTAGCCAGGCGTGGTGGGGCGAGCCTGTAGTCCCAGCTACCTGAAAGGTTGAGATGGAGGATCACGTGAGCCCAAGGCTGCAGTGAGCCATGATAGAACATCTGCACCACAGCCTGGGCAACAGAGTGAGATCCTGTCTTAAAAAATAGAGAAAGAAAAAAGAAAGGTAGGAAAGAAGAAAGGAAGGAGGGAGAAAGAAAAGAAAAGAAAGAAGAGAAAGAAAGAAGGAAAGAAAGAGAGAAAAAAGAAAGAGAGAAAGAAAGAGAAGGGAGGGAGGGAAGGAAGGAAGGAGGGAGGGAGGAAAGGGAGGGGGAGGGGGGAGAGAGAAAGAAAGAAAGAAAGAAAAGAGAAAAAAAGAAAAAGGAAGAAAGAACAAAGAAAGAAAAGAAGGGAGGGAGGGAGGGAAGGAAGAAAGGAAGGAAGGGAGAGAGAAAGAAAGAAAAAGAAAGAAAGAGAGAGAGAGCGAGAAAGGTGAAGTGACTTGCCCAATGTCATATGGCTAGTAAATATCTGAACTGGAGATTCACCAGCTGGCTCTAAAGCTGAAACTCTAACACTGCAGACCTAAGGGCTCCCCAACTCTGGGTTTTATTCCTCAGTAAATACACACCTCTCTGATTCTGAGAGAGACTAAGATGCAAAGCGTTTATTGTTTATTTTTTAAAATAATATAGCTTCCATTTATTGAGCATGTACTATGTGCCAGACACTGTTCTAGGTACTGTATTATTTCATCTAACCCTTAACAACAATCCAATAAGGTATGCACTATTATTATTCCCAAGTTACAAATGAGGATACTGAGGCCTAGCATGGTATGGTAACTAATTGTTCAGAGGCAAAGATAGAAAATGGTAGACGTGCCTGAATGTAACATGAAAGATTGCATAAGGAGTCTCCTTGCTTATACCTACAGCTGGTACAATCAGCCAGTACTGTGTTGATAAATGTTTAACAACTGGATGTTCAGGGAAGAAATAAAGGGCCCTCAGCTCCAGGCAAGATGGTAAACATACTCCACCCACTCTTTCCTACTGGACAAAATTCAAATGGCCTGCTACTATCTACTTTTCAGCATCTTCAAAATGATTTGAAGATGCTGAAAAGTAGATAGTAGCAGGCCATTGGGGGAAGAAAACCTGAATCCAAAGTATCACCAAATCAATGGTGAGTTTACTACCACCCCCAAACCTACCCACCCCTCCATCTCCGAGATATTCCTCAGCCTAAACACAACACAGCCCGAAACCTGGAAGTAGGCATCAGCACAGAGAAATCTCCAGGAAAAACTCATTTCTGGCTTAAGGAGGAGGAGAAGAAACTCCTCATTGTCAAAGAGGTCTCTGTCTCTGTCTGTCTCTCTCTCTCCCCCTCCACTGTCTCTCTCTCCATTGTCTCCCCCTCTCCATTCTCCCTCTCTCTCCATTCTCTCTCTGTCTCCATTCTCTCTCTCAGTTTTTCTCTCTCTGTCTCCATTCTCTCTCTCAGTTTCTCTCTCTCTCTCTCTCTCTCTCTCTCTCTCTCTCTCTCTCTCTGTCTCTCTCTCTTTGTCTCTCCCTCTCTCCATTCTCTAATGACCTAATCCTCTGGCAGCTCACCAGTAGTGGTAGCAGAAGAGCCTGCATGGGCCCAAACTTTCCTTTTTAATTGGTGGACCTATGACACCAAGAAGGTGGGTTAAAACCATCTCCAAACCATGCTCTTTTGTTGTTATTGTTTTACTGTTCTACTCAGAAAAGTGTATAGCAGAGTGAAGGAACTGAAACCCCTGATTCCTGGCTAAAGGACCAAAAAAGGAGCCCCAAGAAACCATAACATATCAGGGAGATTGCAGAGAGGGAGGAGCTCAGGAAAGTGATCCCATAAAGTACTGCTTGGGCTCACCCCAGCTGTGCGTGTGTGCATCTCATCCTAATCACTCTGATCCTAAAGACCCTGCCAAAAACTTCAAGAACTGAACCACAAGACGGGCCAATACTCAGGTCTCAAATTAATCACTGAATGGCACAAGTGTAGGACAGATTCAAATAGCAATGCAAAGGTTTGAAAACAAAACTGAATTACAGCCACAAGAGGTGGGCTGGAAACTACAGGTCAACTGTAGCCAGGTCAATTGCCTGCTAAAATATTAACGTCTTTCATAGGATTTAAACAAGACCTAGAGTCTTATAACATCATATTCAAAATGTCCAGGAGACAATAAAAATACTTGGAATATAAAGAGCCAGAAAAATCTCAATTTAAATGACAGTAGACAATCAGCAGATGCCAGTGTCAAAATAACACACATGTAGTAATTATCTGACAATAACTTTAAAACTGCTATTATAAAAATGCTCTTGTATGCAATTGTAAACATTCTTGCAACAATTGAGAAAATAGAAAATCTCAAAAAGGAACAGAAGATATAAAAGAGAAGAAAACATAAAATTTATTTCTTTGTTTCCTTTTGAGACAGAGTCTCGCTCTGTTGCCCAGGCTGGAGTGCAGTAACGCGATCTCACAGTGGCACACTACAACCTCCACTTCCCAGGCTCAAGCAATTCTCCTGCTCAGCCTCCCGAGGGACGCACCACCAGGCCCAGCTAAATTTTTTGTATTTTTAGTAGAGACAAGGTTTCATCATGTTGGCCGTGTTGGCTGGTCTTGAACTCCTGACTTCAAGTAATTCGCCTGCCTCAGCCTCCCAAAGTGCTGGGATTACAGGCATGAGCCATCACACCCACCCCAAATGTAAAATTTAGAAATGAAAAACACAAAACCCAAAATTTAAAACTGACTCTAAGGTATCAATAGCAGAGTGGAGATGACAGAGGAAAGAGGCAATGAACTTAAAGGTCAATCAATAGAAATTATCCAATTAAACAAGAAAAAGGAAAGAGACTTTTAAAAAATATCTCTGAGTTTTAGTGTTTGCTGGTTTCTATACTGAAAATATTTCCACCATGGGCAATGTAAAGGTACCAACTAGCCATCAATTAATGCATAGTTAGGAAGAGATGCACACAACTGGCTCTTACCCACAAACAGTGCTCACTCCCCAGCCCAAAGCAGCAGTACTGGGGGCTACTGAGTCTCAACCCTCTGGCCACACACACCCTGAGGTTGTTGGTCTCCTTTTTAGGCACTCTCAGCTCCATCTAAGCTGTCTCTGGTGTTCTCCCCAACCTGATTTCAAATGGATAAACATGGACAGCAGGCATATGGTAGGATTGCCAGGGCCATCCCCTCCACCTCTAGAGGAAGTCTGTAGGTGTGAGACAGCATTACTCCAACAAGAAAATGAGCTAAACGACTTCAGCTAAAGCCAACAGTGCATTTCTCAAATTAGGAGCCTGATGTCTGACACAGATAAAATGTGAAAAACATAACCTAGATGAGCAAGTCCAGGGTGGGTGCATACCCTATGTATGGAATGGCAAAGCTGGGCTTAGAATTAGTCCTTAGGTCTGTCCTGCCATTCTGGATCTTTGGACCAAAAGCCACTGTAGGATTCCAAATACAACCCCATGTTAAAATTACTCAGCACCCTCAAGAAAGGCTGGCAAATATGGTAGGACGAAAGTTTCAGGGACAGGGATGATATTCTGCATAAGACTCAGTTATTTGCCAACAAGCAAAGTTTCATGGTAGGGACAGTTCTGAAATTCTTACACAGGGCTCCATGGCATCAAAGATCCAAGATCTAGAGTCCCTGCAATGGCTTATGAGTATTAAATCTTCAAGGCCACAAATATCCCAGAAAATTCCTCTTTAACCTAACCATCTCACTTGTACACAAGACTCAAAGGTCCAGAGAGAACAAATGACTTTCTCAAGGTCATAAAACTAATGAGCCAGAACAAAAAACAAGGTCTCCTGCTTCCCAGTCCCATGGTTTTTTCCTGACATCACACTTCCTCTTACACTTCCTTCCCTGAACAAGATTTATCCTGCCAATGGTAACAAAGATGAAAAAGTCTTTGTGTGGTTTAGAGGGGAATTAAAAAAAAAAAAAAAAAAAAAAAAAAAAAAAAACAAACAACCTAGTGGGCCAGTCACCGTTGGCTCTGATAGCATCAAGGAGGAGGTCAAGCTAGTGATATTCTTGTGTAAGCTAGAAAATGGAAATGCATTGTGAATCGAGGAATTTGGATAATCCCCTCTAAGAAATTAGCAGGTGCACTGTTTTGAGAAGTGCTCAGGGTGCAGCTGCGGTGTTATTATGGAACTGCTGGGAAAGGTCAGTGCCCAAGGTGGTAAATGTATCCTGGGTGCTCCCTGCTACCACCCCGCGTCTGTAGCATACCCTGCCAAATCTGGCCAATTGTTTGACAAGGCAGCTGTGTGCGTGCCTGTTAATTACACTGTGGAGCACCAAAGTGCAGTGTCAGGCAGCTGCCTAGAATATCAAAAGGCTGCCAGTGAAACAGGCCAACTATAAGGGCTCTCTTCAGAGAAGTCCATACAGCAGCTGACTCTCCCGCCCCACCTCCCCCTGCTCTCGCCTACACAGCCCCCTTTAAAGTCCCCTTATGAAGGTTGGAATTATATATTTTCACAGAGTTACGTTAGAATCCTTAATGGAACCAGTGTTGCTGATCTTTCTAACGTGCCTGAACGGGATGAATGTGAATACTGTCTTACATTTCTGCCTCTCTTAACGGTAATATTTCCCTTGAAACCAACATATCCTTTGCAATAATATATTTAGCCCATCTGATTATGATTAGTTTCAACTAATTCTATGCTTCCAAAATAATGACAGCTAACACTTACAAGGGGCTCCATATGTGCCAGGCACTTTATATAAAGTAATTTATTTACTCTTCGCAATAACCCCAGGTAGAAGCTATTATTATCCCCATTTTATAGATGAGGAAACTGAGACTTAGGGGTTAAGTAGTTTGTCTATATCACACAGCCAGTACATAGCAGAGCTGGTATTCAAACCTAGGCATGTGCCTCCTCCATGCTCTTAACCACTATGTTATACTGCCTCAACCAAAGCTAATGGTGCGGACCCATCATCCACCATTAATCTAGCATCTATAATGTGCATATGTTTGATATTTTGTTCTACTTGCTGCCTTGAGAGTCAAGTCAATTTTCTGCAACTCTTTTACCACAAATACAAGAAGGGAAAATTCAGTGCCCTGGGGTGACACTGGGTGATCAAAGTTGACTGGGGTGATCAAAGAAGTCTTCGTGGAAGAGGCAGATTTTGAGTTGGACCTTGAAAGGTTGAATTCTGCCTATCAGAGGCTAAAGGAGTTAGAAAGGACAGGTTACATCTGGCAAAGGGACCAATGTGAGCAAATTCACACAGGTAGGAATGTTCACAGGAAATAAGCTGTGAGACTGAGGCACTGCTAGGGTGCCTGGATCACAAAGAGATTTAGCCCCAATGTGAAAGATGAACTGATAGACTGGTATATGAAGAAGAAGGAGAAGGAAGAAAAAAAGATAAAAGGTGAAGCGTACATATGTGTCTCTGTGTGTCTGCATGCATGTGTATGTGTATGTGCACATGTGTGTCTGTATGTACATGTGTGTACATGTGTGTATAAGTGTATGTGTGTGCATGTGTGTGTACATGTGCATATGTGCCAGTATGTGTGTATTTGTGTGTATGTGTGTGCACATTTGATGTGTCCATGTATGTATATGTGTGTGTGCATGGGTCTGTATGTGTGTGCACACATGTGTGTACATGTACACATGTGTATGTGTGTGCATATGTATGTGTCTGCATGTGTGTCTGTGTCTGTGTGCATGTGTGTGTGCATGTGTGTATGTGTATACATGTGTGTATGTATACTTGTGTGTATGTTTATGTGTGTATGCATGCATATGTGTGTGTATGTGTGTGTGTGTAAAATAAGAAAAAGCTGGAGAAGCAATCATTCACCCACTGTTTGTTTTCTCTACCCCCTCCTTCCACCAAGACTCTGTTCACATGAATAATTCACTGCCAAGCAAAAGCCTGATAGTGTTGCATTTATAATTCTCTGCAAGTTAAAATCCACGTGATTACAATTTTCTATTTCTGCCCCCTCAAAACAGGATTAAACTTTTTATGAAATTCTAATGCCTAATCTAATGTTCTAGCTTACTGAAAGCCACCTGAAATGCAGCCACAGCAGTGCATTTTCCATACTCTTAAAGCTTACTTCCTTTCAATACTCTCAACTGTTATTTTTTCCTTTTGTAAAAAAAAATTGACATATTGTTTACATGCAGTAAAATTCATCTTTTGTTAAATTAGTTCTATGTGTTGACAAACTTCCAACAAAATCAAGGTATAAAACCGTTCCATCACCACACACAATTACCTCATGCTGCCCCTTTGTCCCCACCTGCAGCTCCTAGCAACCACTGATCTATTTTCAAATAAATGGAATTATACAGTATGCAGCTTCTTTCACTTAGCATAAAGCATTGGAGTTTCATCCATTTTGTTATGTGAATCAGCTGTCTGTTCATTTTTGTTGCTGAGTAGGATTCTACTTTATGAATGTCCTAAAACTTGTGACCATTCACTAGTTGTAAGACATTTGGGTGGTTTCCAGTTTTTAGCAGTTATGAATAAAGCTGCTATAGACATTGGCATATAGGATTTTGTATAAACATAAGTTTTTATTTCACTTGGGTGAATACTTATCTGACAAAAGGCTTATATCCAGTACATATAAAGAACTCTGAAAACTCAATAATAAGAAAATAAATATTCCAATTTTTCACAAAAGTCAAAATATTTCAACAGACACTTCATCAAAGAAGATATACTGATGGCAAATAAGCATATGAAAAGATGGCCAATATAATTACTTGTTAAGGAAACACAAACTAAAACCAAGATGATATACCACTGTGTACCTATTAGAATATTTTTTAAAAATTAAACTGAAAATACCCAGTGCTGGCAAGAGTACAGAACTACAGGAACTCTCACATATTGATGGTAGAAATTCAAAATGGTACAGCCACTTTGGAAAACAGTTCAGTATGTTTAACTTATAAAGTTAAACATAAACTTGCCATACATTCCAGCAATTCCACTACTAGGTATTTACCCAAGTGTTTTCAATCACATTTTCCAAGATGGTTTTTTTCCTGCCTTCTTAATCAGAGTAAAGTGAATACAACCTAATTATAGTTTGATGGCTTGGGTCTAGCATTATAAGCACTATTGGGTTATACTGGGATCCTGCTTTAATGTATGGCTTCCAGAAAGAAAAAAAGCTGTGTCTACTTTATACCACTTCATGTTCTAAGTACTGAGAATACATATAGAAAGGCAAGAGAGTCCCTACCTTAACAGGTGGAGATAACACTCAAGGCTGTTATGGCCCATATGATTTTTTGTCTTTCACTCAATGGCCTCTGACTCCTAAGCTTTTCCCAGTTTTTGCATACGTCTTTTAAAATTCTATTCCACCCTTGCATTCAAGATTTTGGCTGTTATTTCTCCTGATTCTCAGTGGAGCTGCTGCTAATAGCCTCTCATCTAATTTGCTGTGGGCCAGCAAACCAGATAATGAAGTCTATTAGAATTGTGTACAAAATAAGGTTACTGAGTAAAGTTAAGATCTGACTGCCTCTCTTGATGCTTCTCCTACAGGATAAAGTCCATGGACTTGATGATAGTTATTTTGACCTCTTAAAGGCCTTCTTTTTTCCCTTCCAGGTTCTGGTCATCTTCCAGAAAGGCCACCCAAGATTATTGGCAGTCTAAACTACAGAGAATGGGGATGTTACCAGAGTTCACATCTACCTAATCTAATCTGTTGAAATCTTTGCTCTATCTTCATGCTGTGCAGAGGAAACGTGAGCTTTATGATCTAGAAAAGCTAGCGTTGTATAACCTTAGTGTAGTTAATAACAGAACAATAGAGAACACGCAATTAACCCAAAAAGCAAAGGCAAGGCCTGTTAGGACAAGAAAACGAGTGAAGATAAAAATATATGCCAAGTTTTGCCTCCTACGCTCAAAAGCGTCTATTTCTCATGGGGACTACTGTATTTCAAAGAAAGTACAAGTTTTTTTTTTAAGTGTGTATATCCCATTTTCTATCCATCTTGAACGGAAAGTCATTCAGAGCATGTATCAGCCTCTCACTACAATTTACAATTGTCCTTCTAGATTTGAAAGCCTTTGTGACCTCACAGAGGGACTGAATTACAACTAAAATTTAGTAGCAGTAACAGCTATTCCTATAGATGCCTTGTTTTTCCTCTTCCACCTTATTAGAGTAAATCTTCAGAAATTCAAGTAAAGAAATTTAAGAAGGTAAGAAACTACTTACCTTCTTAAATAATCTCTGCTTTATCAAACAGAATCAGACCTTCTATTGTCTTCCTTTTTAAAAAATCAGTGAGTTTTGGGCAAGGTCTGCTAGAGAAAGGAGTCTAAGATTCATCTTTGCTTTATGCCAAAAACATTGTCTCAAATACATCAGCGATTTCCATTCCAAAGAAGAGTTCAGTCACTTGCTGAATAAAATAATTTTCCACAGCACAGGAAATGAGGAGATTGGATATTCTATCAGATGGGCAACTGAACAAACAGGGCTCCAGGTGGCTAATGTCACAGGGATGAAGGCACCCAGGGGAATAAGGAGGCTTTGGGGTTTCAATGGCCTTCTCTTCATCAACATCCAACACAATGTAATTGCATTTCCACCATGATAGCAGGACTTTTCCAACCATCCCCCAGATAATAATCTATTCTAATGTAATGCAGTTTCTTTAGAAGGACACAATTTATTGCAATACTGAGCTATTTATTTCCTTCCTTTCCTTTAATTATCTATCTTTGACCTTAGTCTGAAAAAAAAAAAAAACCCACAAAGAAAAACCTCTCTTTTCCTTGGCCAGTTCTAGCTAGTGGTACCATATTGAAGAAAATGGAACCCTGTTAATTATATGAAAGATTTTAAAAGGTTGAGAAATTATTTTGTGCATTTTATTTTAATTAAAATTGACTATGACATTTTTCTTTCTGAAAAACATCATTTCCAGGCTCTGCTTCTGACGTAATTGCATGCTTTTTAAAAACATCCCTAAATGACTTTGTGTCAGCAAAGTGATTAATAGCATTCACCACTCATAAAAAAATAACTCATTTATGTTAGCTACATTTAGATAGCTCTCTATGGAACATGAAGCTAAGTTGATTAACTTAGCTGAGCACCATACTGCTTATGGCACACTTTCTTCAAAACCCTTAAATCATGCTAAGGAAATATTAGTTTTTTGTGTGATCATGGTGTTGTGGTTATGTTTTTGTAAAAAATATTTATGTTTTAGGGACACATATATGAAACAATAGAATGCCTAGGATTTGCTTCCAAACAATATGGGGGAAATGGGGCATGAGATTAAATGAGAGTGGCCATAAGATGACAATTGCTGCAGCAGGATGATAGCTGCATGAGGAATTGCCATATTGTTTTGTTTACTTTTGTATATGTTCAACATTTTCCATAGTAAAAAGGTGAAAACCTTTAATCACTCTAATGCCGAAAAATGTATCAACTTTTTGAGACAGAAAGACTAAAGGGGAAATAAACTTATAAAGAAAAAGAAAAAATTTTTTAAGTATCAGCTCCTTAGTCTGTCTTTCAAAGCCTTGGTTACACTTTGCATTTACCCAGCTAATTTGTAAACCTAGCCTCTCCCTGTTCTAACTCATGCAACCTCTGCACCAGTCAAACTGGACTGCTGACGATCTACTGAACATATCTGGTATATTCCCACTTCTGGGTTTTAGCACATTTGATCCCCTCTGCCAGAAATGTCTTGCATTTCCCATATCTATATCTGTCAAATTCCATCCAGTTCCATATCAAATGTCACTTGTTCCATAAAGGCTTGCATTAGCCCCTCATTGGAAATCAAATCTTTTCCCACCATAGTCTGTTTGCATTGTCTGTTTAATTATTACATGATTACTTCATTAAATGAGGTATAAATTTAAAAGCAAAATTGTTCACAGAAAATAACGATTTGGTATATAGTTCAGTGTAAAGGTGGTATTAGATCAAAATTTTATTGAATATTTACCTGATACAACACTGTGATTTATTCTTGGAGCATTATATAAAGAATGGAATCTGGTCCCAAATTAAGTGTATCTGTACTTAACTTTTAATCACGGATTCAAAACATGGAAAGGAAACTATGACATTATCAGTAAGTATTTGCTGGGTATCCACCAAAAAAAGGGAATGCCCAAACACTAGTCGTAACCATTTGCACAGACACAGTTTTTTGTCATGCCACAGCTTTCAAACTAAGCCTTAAAACGCAGCTGTCCCCCATAAGGGATTGATTCCAGGACACCTGCATATACCCAAATCTTTGCACACTCAAGTCCCACAGCTGGCCCTGTGGAACCACTGTATAGGAAAAGTTGGCCCTCCTTACAGGCAGTTTTGCATCCCAGAAATACTTTTGTTCCTCATTTGATTGAACAAAAAGTCCACATGTAAGTGGACCTTTGCTGTTTCAAACCCCTGTTGTTCAAGGATCAACTGTAAATGCAGATGGACAGGCCCAGATAGACAGTAAGTGTTTCTATTTCAAGAATAAGCACAGTTGACATGGGAAATCTTCTCATGATACAGTCTTAAGTTTAAAAAGGGCAGGATACTAAACTATATATATAATGTGACTCTATATATAACATGACTCTAGTTTTGTAAGAAAAAAGCTGTTTCTATATATGGAAAAAAGAAAAAAGGAATTACAAAAAAGTTAACAGTAGTTATTTCTAGGTGATAACATGAGAGATAATTTTTATTTCTTTTAGCTTTTTGGTACCTCTAAATTTTTTTACAACGAGCAACTATAGTTATATAATAAGGGGAAAATAATGATTTTAAAACTATATTTAGAAAATTAAATCTCATGCCTTATACCAAATTGATTAAATATTTGAATCTGAAGTACTAGAACCATAAAAATACTAGAATAAAATGCGGGTAATTTATTTTGTAATTTCAAGGTGGGAAAGATCTAAGACGCCATATAACCCAGAAGCCATAAAAGCAAAGAGTGATCAATTTGACTATATAATCTAAAAAAAAAAAAAAAAAAAAAAAAGTATCACAAAAAACCAGTATCAGGAAATCAAAGACAAACTGGAAAAAATAGCGACACATCCCACAGACAAAAGGCCAGTTTCCTTAATATATAAAGTACTCCTACATATCAATAAGACTAAGGCCAAAAAACTAATTATAAATTGGATGATGGATAAATATAGTTAATTCACTTAAAAAGGAAATAAATATTTCTCTTAAACATATGAAATATGTTCAGTCTCATAAATGAGCAAACTAAATCTAGAATATGTACAACTACAATATGTATCAGATAAAGAAAGATAAAAATAACATTCTGTTGCAAGAGTATGGGGAAATGGACATTCTCATACATTGCTGATGGGATTAATAATTATTTTGATCGCAATAGACAATTTGGTAATTTCTATCAAAATTAAAAATACCCCCACCCTTTGACACAGCAATTTCCATTCAAGGAATTTACCCTACAGATATACTCCCATATGAGCAAAAAGACCTTTACAAAAATAAGCATTAGAGCAATGTTTTTATTAGCAAAAAAAAAAAAAAATTGAAAACCATCTAGACATCCGTCAACAAATTATGGCTCATCCATACATTGAATTGGGCATTTTTGCATGTACTGATATGAACTACCACCAAAATAATGCTAAATGAAAAAAGTTGAGTGTTGATGAGTGTATAAAGTATGTTATTATATTGTACAGTATATTTAAATGCTGAGAATATCTTTGGAGAATAAATAGAAATTGGTTGTAGTTATTGCCCTGGGAAAGGAAATTGAATGGTTGTGATTAGAAAGACAGGACAACTTTTCACTTTTTGAGTTTTTTAAATGTATTTACTTATTTTTACTGCTTGGGTTTTGTACCATATGCATGTATTTGTTATTCAAAACTTATTTAAAAGTGATCAAAGTTAAAAGATCCCTTAAAAAGTAGATATATGGGAGAATAATAGCTCCAAATATCCATGTTCCAAGAAGCTTTGGATCAGTGAATGAAAGCCTAAGCCAGCAGATGGAAGGCAAGGTAACTGATTTTTTGACTATGGAAAGAGAATGCTAAGCTATCAAAGTCAAACAATGATCTGAGAGCATCTGTACGTTAGGAGAGAAGAAAATCCACATAGCCCTACAAATATAAAATAACATTCAGCCAAGGTTCATGAATAGAAAAAGAAGAAAACTTAAAAAGTTATACTGTACCTTAAGGAAGAATATGCTACCTGAAAAGATCTCTTGACACTAATGACACTGAGATAGAATAAGAGGAATTAAAGAGATAACTATAAAAATTCAGCTTTCCATTGTATTGGGATAGAATCATTTTATTAGAAGCTCTGATTCAATTTTTTGATAAGGGATTCAGGCTCTGTCTACAACCAAGGGGATGTCTTGGGCAATTTGTGGTCAGGTATGCCACAGGAGAATCAGTGACTACTTTCTTTCCTGGGAATCGACCCAGCACACACACACACACACATACACACACACACACACACACACACACACACACACACACACCCCACAGTTCAGCAAGAAGCCCTTTCCTCTTTTTGTTGTTGCTTTTGTTTCTCACTTTTCTGCTCTCTTGACCCTAACGCCATGCAAATGAATCATGTGACATCATTGACTTTAACTTTTGCTATTTATGATCTTTATTACAGTCCTACCCTTGACTGCTCTCCTAACAGACCCACCCATTCTGCCCCAAGAGCAAACCAAAAGAAATGTGACTTAAAAGGGAACTGTAGTCAATCAGAACCATGCTGACCCATTTAAAAGCAGTGAACAGACAGGATATAGGGGAAATTACTTAAGCCTTCTGAATAAGTAAATTAAATATCACTCAAGACACAATGGCTTCTCTCAGATGAACACTAAGAAGGCAGCCAGAAACGGGTTTTAGAAAAAGCCACAAAAATGATCTAACTTACACAAAGCCAATAAAGCAAATTCCCTTGTGGTAGGTAGACTGCTGAGAAGCTTTCTGGGTGAGGTGTTATTCAAAAGTGCAAAAAGTACAGGTTAAGCCACAGGATACTGGGAAACGCTGAGAATACCCTCTGTGTGCCACCATAAGCTATTTAAAAGAGCTGGCTATATTTGGTCTCATGAGACCACAGACTAAGTCTAGATTTTGACACATATACTCATTTGAAATGTTTATTGTACCTTGCCTGCATTTTACATGTAAATTATCATATGGTTTCTACAATGGTTTGCTTTTCAGTTTTATCAGGAATGCTACGTAAGTAGAAGGTTGAAGCAGAGTAGGAGACTTGACATTGTCTCTCCTGACATCTAGTGGATGGATACCAAATACCACAGTAATTATAATATTTTCAAAGGATTAATTTTGAGTATGATGGTTCTCTCTCTCTCTCTTTCTCTCTCTCTCTTTCATATGGTTTTCAAAAATGATCAAAGATTTTTTTTGATCATGTTTAAAGGTAGAAAGCAAAACTAAACCCCTGTTGCATTGCACATAGATACTGATCGGTCATATCCACCAAATGGTCATGTTTTTCTTTTTTTCTTCTTTTTATTTAATTATTTATTTATTTAGAAACAGGATCTTGCTCTGTCACCCAGGCTGGAGTGCAGTGGTATGATCTCGGTTCACTGCAGCCTCCACCTCCAGGTTCAAGTGATTCTCATGCCTGAGGCTCCAGGGTAGCTGGGATTATAGTCGTATACCACCAAACCAGGCTAATTTTTGTATTTTTAGTAGAGACAAGGTTTGACCATGTTGGCCAAGCTGGTGTCAAACTCCTGGTCTCAAGTGAGCCACCTGCCTTACCCTCCCAAAGTGCTGGAATTACAGGTGTGAGCCACCGTGCACAGCCTATGGCCATGTTTTTCTATTTTTCCTTAGGATGACCCTGTAATTCCACAGGCTCTCTTTTTGTAGCCATCCAAGACAGCAAGGCATAGTGATGAAAAGCATGGATTCTGTATTCATTTTCTGTAGTTGATAGAGCAAATTATCACAAACTCAGTGGCTTAAAATAATACACATTGATTACCTTATACTTCTGGAGGTCAGAAGTCATAAAAAATCAATGTGTATCAAGGTGTCAGTCCAGCTGCATTCCTTCTGGAAGCTTTAAGACAGAATACAATCTCTCACCCTTTCTGTCTTCTAGAGGCTGCCCACATTCCTTGGCTCCTGGCTCCATTTCTCCACCTTCATACTTCAGGATACATATCTCAGTCAGTGACCCAACCTTCAATGACACGACAGTATTTGCTTGTCTTGGAACAATGTCCAGCTTGCAATGATCAATTAAATTATAAGAACATTTTCTCAGGTGGAGGCATTGCTCTACAAGAGAACATGATCTTTAGCCCCTAGAAGATGTGTTACTCAATAGTTTTTTAGGCATAATGGGCATTATATAGGGGTTCAGGAAATCTGGCTCCTAATTCTAGATGTTTTACGTATCTGGGCACTTAGGTGGAGTATAAAGATACCCATAGAATTGTCACCTAATTTCCAATCTCCCCTAATTATTTATTTTACCCCAGCTTTACTGAGGTATAATTGACAAATTAAATTGTATATATTTAAGGTGTACAATGTGATTCTTTCTCTAATTTTTTTTTTTTTGTAGAGACGGTGTCTCGCTATGTTGCCCAGGCTGGTCTTAAATTCATGGACTCAAACAATTCTCCTGCTTTGTATTCTCAAAGTGCTGGGATTACAGGTATAAGCCACCACATCCGGCCAATCTAATTATTTTTTGATACTTGAATTTGAATAAAAAAGGCAGGGTGCAAGAAGCCATTTAGTCAACAAATGGAGATAAGATAATATGAAAACAAGTCTGGAAAAAGATGACATTGAACTTTAATGCAAATAAGAAAATGACCTATCCTGGGTGCAGTGGCTCACACCATAATCCCAGTACTTTGAGAGGCCAAGGCAGGAGGATCACTTGAAGCCAGGAGTTCCAGACCGGACTAGGCCAGCATAGTAAGACCCTATTTCTACAGAAAATTTAAAAAAAATTAGATGGGCATGGTAGTAAGCACTTGTAGTCCCAGCTACTCAGGAGGCAGAAATGTTAGGATCCCTTGAATCTGAGAATTTGAGGTTACAGTGAGGTATGATTACACCACTGCACTCAACCCTAGGTGACAGAGTGAGACTCTGTCTCTAATAAATATATAAATAATTTTGAAAAGAAAATGACCTATATAAGATCCTTTCCTGCAAACACATTTTGATAAGTCAAAGGAAGCAGATAGTCTGAATGCCTGGGACTTGAAGTTTTGATTGGGGAGAGGCCAGGAATACCCACGGCCAACAGTCTCCTTCATGAAAGTACAGACAGCTGGCTCATTGTGAGGAATTTTTTAAGATCTTTAGAAATGTTATAACAAATACAAAAACCTTATTGCTCCTGAGACAGTGACTCTGGAGATGAATGTCATGTGAGGAGATATTTACTTGTCTCTTCAGGAAGTTCCCTTCACAAGACCCTTACCCCTCCACTGCACACTTTTTCAGTGAAGTAGCACTAGAGGTAAAAAGGAACTCTGTGCCCAACCAAATGGGAAAGAAGTGTGGCCCAGGCTCATCCAGGAGGACTGGAGTGGCCAGCCAGAGTTTATAGCAAACTTGAAGAAAAACAATCAGGAAGAACAAGTTAAGTTACCAGTCCCACTGTAAGCAAAAGTTGACTTCTGCAGGACAGGAAGCTCTCACTGAATAGAACTTTTGGCAGGGCCTGGCAAAACAAAAGCTGTCATCCCTACTGAAGTGACGTCAACATGGAGACATGGGGAAGGGGCCATTTCACTCTTTCTTTGACATGTTATCCAGTAAGTAAATGTAAAAATGGTCTGAAAGGCAACATTCCTCCCCCCAAAGCCTAATGCCTATCAAGACACATGAGTCACAACTTCCCAAGTACCAAGATACCTTTACCCACCCCAAAGGAAGAAACTTCATTTTGTGTACCATCTAAAAGGTTTGAGACCTGAGTTCTGGGATAACTTAAATGGGAGAAATTATGGTTTCCAGGCATCCAACTCTTTCATAGGCCAATAGTCAGGCCCATTAGTGTGAGAAGCCAATCAACACTGAATAGGCAGAAGAGATTCAGTCTGCCCTATTTATTCCTCATCATGGCATTTATTATTCTGCAAACAACTACTAACAACTCTGCAGTCCAGGAATAGAGCTGGGCCTCTAAGCAATAAAGGTGAATAAATTGTTATCAAGGGACATACATTCTAGGAGAGAAGGACGCATATCCACAAATGCAGTAAAAAACAGTAAGTGCCTTAAAAGTGGTGTGAATGATGTGCTATATTGTGTTATATAAAGCAGAGATTATTTGTGCCTTGGGAAGGAGTGGTGAGGAGAGACACAGGGAAGCTCAACTCAGAAGATGATTTTGAGCTGAAACTGAAAGGTGGAAATACTCTGAATGTGGTTTATTCTCTTCTATTATTTCAGGGGATGTAGCTCCAGCCCAGCCCCATTACCTGGACCACTCTGCCACATGCACACTTATTTGGTCAGTTCTCCTCCCCTTAGTCTGTTCCACCTACTAACTGTTACTGCCAGCTTCCCTGGCTCTCATCTGCCTCATGCCTCCTCCATCTATTTATTGGTGCTTAAAATCACCTGTTGCAACAGTAAGCCTTTGGGAATTAGGGTGACACATGAAGCAAGCTGTTTATGCCAACACACAATACTCCCCTCTGACAAGATACTGTCTTGCATCAAATGAACTTTCTATGACTGAAGATAAGTTGATAATGAAAGAGTCCAAATTTAAAGGAGCAATAACCACTGTCCCTCTTCCCCCAAAAAAAGAAAAAGAAGAGAAGATAGGAAAATGTTTTGCCCTATTCTAGACATAGAAGAAGCCTGTAAAAACTAAGGAAGGATAAAAAATACCCTTCCATAGTTTGGGATGCCCAAGTCAAAAGTAACAGTTTAGTTGAGTGGAAAATACATATGATAAATATTTAAGTAAACATCCCTTCTTGCTGTAAGATGTCTGGTTTATTTATCTATTTACTTATTTATTTATTTTTAACTTATTTATACACTGCACTGCACTTGCTTCTGAAAAGGTTTGATACAATTTATAGTTTTTAAAGTACATGGATACATGTACCAAAGATAATTTTAAAAAGCTGTGACTTACATACATCAAATCTGTCATAGAGACAGGAAAAGTGAATTTATCAGGAATCAGATATGAAATAACTGCTATTCAGTATTCAGTAATTGAGTATTCCGTTTCCCTCCGAACATCCTGAGGTCCAAAAATAGCCAAGCCAAGCCAACTCCTCCCCCTAAAAAATCCATAGCTCTTGCTGTCTCAACAACTCTGATTATTCCATAGAACTAAACTTTTTTCCAGGTACTAAATTCAACATGGCATTTCTCACAAGAATTCTTAAAGGCAAGAAATATTGCAATCATTTTCAATAAATCATTCTCTGAAAGATATAGAATTGCTTTATATGATCATTTATTATACTACCTCTCAATAAGAGTCATGGATATTATGTCCAACTGTATTTAGAGAACTTGAGGGAGTGTGTGCTTAACGTCTTAGTAGCTGTCTCTCAAATATCTTCAACTACTCTTCAACAGAAGCTGACCAAAGTTATTTCAAGATGGAATTCTCCAGTGAGGGCCTCAAACACAATGTTTGAGGTAGGGATCAACATGCCTGTATAACAGAAATTGGGGGAGCAGAATAGTGAAAATCAAGGAGCATGGGATGCATTTTATCATTCACACAGCTGGTTGGCAGAACCAACTTCTCTGTGTGTGTGTATTTTTTACTTTTTTAGCAAGAGTGGCCATTCTGCCCAAAATGTTCAGAGAAACTGGAACTTTCCAGTGCAAGGCTGTGTGTCCCATGTGTGCTCTGAGCTTTTCCACCACTCTCTTTCATCAAATTGTGTCTGTCTTATTTCTGTCAGTGCAATTCTGCTTATTAACAGTTATCCCATAAAAACAGTTCTAGTTATTCAATAAAGATTCAAATGAACAGATAAATGTTAGTCAGTATCTGCACAAAGCAGATTCCAATGTATTACCACAGAGTAAAACTACAATCAACATCCTAACCCCACAGTAAAATAAACTAGGAAAATTTTAAGGTAATCATTCCCTGCCTTAGCAATATACATTCAGCTTGACCTTGAGAAGTGACTAATCTACAGGGCTTCCTGTTGAGCAGTGATTCCTATCAATGGTGGTAAAGTACAGAGTGCAAACAGAAGTGGTATAACAAACAGACTGTACAGAGATAGTAGGTCTAATTGTTTCTACTATGAATGAAATTTAACAATGATTCTGTTGACTCATAACTCCAGCAACAGTTTGAGGTCTCATTCCTATACCCTATCTTGCCTTTCCGTCTTCCAAATGGAAGAAAAAACTTATACCACAAACCAGGATAAATTCCAAATGAATTAGAGATTTCAACGTAAAAATAGAAATCATTTGTTAAAAATGAACTCTTTCCTACTTGGAAGGCTAAGGCAGAAAGATACCTAGAGCACAAGAGTTCAAGGCTGCAGTGAGTGATGATCATGCCACTGTACCCCAACTTGGGCAATACAGCAAGACCTGTCAAAAGAGGAAGAGGAAGAGGAGGAGAAGTAAGAAGAAGAAGAGGAAGAGGAGGAGGAAGAAGAAGAAAACTCTTTCTGAAGCCTCTTAACAAAAATGCGTCATAACTGTTTTCCTTTCTTTGTCTTTTAAGTCAGGGTCTTGCCCTGACACCCAGGCTGGACTGCAATGGCATGATTTCGGCTCACTACAGCCTTGACCTTTCAGGCTCAAGTGATTCTCCCACCTCAGCCTCTCAAGTAGCTAGGACTATAGGCACATGCCACAATCCTTGGCTAATCTTTAATTATTTGTGGAGATGGGAGTCTCACTATGTTGCCCAGACTGGTCTCAAACTCCTCAGCTGAAGTGATCCATCCACCTCTGCCTCCCAAAGTACTGGGATTACAAGCATGAGCCACTGTGCCAAGTCAATTAAGTTCTTTTTCTAATAAAGGAAACTAATATTAGGTTACCTGCAAGATGGTTAAATATACTTTATTAAAAACTGTAATTCATAATTACAAAGTTAATTTGGGAGAAAGAAACAAATAAGAATAGCCAAGAAACTCCTGAAAAATAAGAACCCAGGGGAGGTGTACTAACTCCATCTGATATTAAAATACACCATTAAAACCTCTATAATTAAAATTGAATGATAAGACGACCAATAATAGAATATAAAATGTAGAAATAGATCTAATTATATATGCAAGCTTGGTTTATAATGAAATCAGCACCTCAAATCAGTGAGGAAAATTTAAGCTTCTCAATAAATGCTATTGAGATAACTAGATAGCCATAAGGACAAAAGGTAAAATTGGGTTCATTCCTCACACCATAAACAGTATAAATTCCTGCTGGATCAGAGATTTAAATGAACAAAAAACAGTATCAGTAGTAGAAAATATGTGTGAATTTCTCTATAACCTGGGAAAGAGAAAATTCTTTCTATGACTCAAAATTGAAAAGCAAAAGAAGGTAAATTTTATTATATAACCTTTTTCTCAAATTTTACATGCCAAAAAACCATAAGAAAAATAAACGGATAAAGACAGAAGATGTTAATTTGAATTTGAAATTAACAGTCTTGAATTTGAAATGAAAATATTAGTTGAATATATAATGATTTCCTAGCTTTGTTCACTGAAAAGATCTGAAAACAAAATCCAGCTCAGTAATAATGAGCATACCAAATTCCCTGATTTTGGTTTCTAATAACATTTTTCATTAAAAGGAACCATTTCTCCTTGAAGAAATGGCTGACTTCAGGACTGAGCAGGAAATGTGTATGTTGAGACTGGAACATCTTGTTATACCAGACATGAAGGAAGCTATCAAAGACTTCTAAGACCATGTCAAAAGGAGTCAGAAGCCAGATTGAAAAGTCCCAGTTGCCAGGGAGGGGATAATTCCAGTATCAATAAAAATACTAGCTGCAATGGATTGAAGCCCATCAAATACACTTAAATATATGATTTCATAATGAGGCTAAAGGAAATAAAAATGGTCACTGTTGGAGGATGCAAGTAAACCAATTCATTATCTTGAAAGATGACAAATAGGGGGAAGAACTCAAGCACTCATCCTGCCTTGCCTATATACCCCGTATCTCGAGGTAACCAAATGGAAGATATAGGAAAGTTTTATTTACTGTGGAAGTATTCCAGCTAATAAATAAAGAAGGGATGACAGAATGAGAATGTCACCATTTTGCAACCCTTAAGTCAGTTAATGTGTGTAGATACTGATCACCAATGGTGGGTGGCTAACATTCTAAAGAGACAACCAGATTTTGTGTGCTTCTGATAGAAAATCAACAAAACCACATAGTTGGAAACTTCAGGACAAATGATCCAGTTTCATGAAGAAACAGATTAGAATAAATTAAGAGATAGAGAAATAACTTATAGATTAAAAGACTTAAGATACCTAGGAAATAATCCAAAAATCTGGTTCTTTTTTGGGTGCTGAGTTAAACAAAGAAGCAACAGAGAAAATGGTATGTATGAAGTAATTTGAAATATGAACACTGACCCAATATTTGATTAAGAAATTGTCAACTTGCAAGTGCAATAGTAGTATTATGGTTATTTTTAATTGTCCTTATCTTTTAGAGATACATACTAAAATGTTATTGATAAACTTCATTTCATCAAATTTAATTCATCAAAATATGATTTTGCCTTGAAATAATAAAGGTGGGGAGAAATGTGTAAGGGTAGAGATGAAACAAGACTGACTATGAGTTGATAATTGTTTAAGCCGGGTGATAAGTACATGAGGACTCATCACACTAGCAGTAGTGTGCTGGATCTCCACCTTCCTGCTCACAAGAGCCCATTTTTTTATATTCCAGAAATTTTGACATCACATTCATAGCTTGAAATCGATCATGGTGGGATTATTTACAACATGAAAATCAACACATGCTACAAAACAGCCTCCTCCTTCAAAACCAGTTGTCAAAACATTTACCAGCACACTACTGCTATTCTGTCTACTTTTGTACATTTTTTTACTCAACAAATATTTATTGAGCACCTTCTATGTGCCAGGCACTGGGCTGGATGCTGGCAATACAGCAGGGAATGAAATAGACACCATCGATGCTTATATTGATTTCCTAGAGCTACCATAACAAAATACCATAAACTGTGTGGCTTAAAACAAACAAATTTCTTCTCTTGCAGTTGTGGAGACTACAAGTCCAAAATTGAGGTGTTGGCAGTGTTATGTTGTTCCCTCTGAAACCTGTGGAGGAGTCCTTCTTTGCTCCCTGCTAGTTTCTGGTAGTTTACCAACCATCTGGTGTTCTGCTTGCAGCTGCATAACTTCAATCTCTGCTTTTAGCATCATACAGCATTTTTACTATGTGTCTGTGTCTTCACATAGCCATCTTCTTATAAAGACACCAATCATATTGGACTAGGGACCCTCTCTACTCATCTTTTTTGTTCCGTTGTTTTGTTTTGTTTTGTTTTGTTTTGTTTTGAGACAGGGTCTCACTCTGTTGCCTAGGCTGGAGTACAGTGATCTTGGCTCATTGCATGACTGCAACCTCCACTTCCTGGGCTCAAGTTATCCTCCTGCCTCAGCCTCCCTAGTAGGTGGGACCACAGGTGTGCTCCACCATGCCTGGATAATTTTTGCATTTTTTTATAGAGATGGGGTTTCACCATGTCACCCGAGCCAACCTCATCTTTTTTTTAATTAAGTTTTAATTTTGTTAGAAAAAAAAATGTATTGGTGAGAATGTAAATTGGTATGGTCATTAAGGGAAACTGTATGAAGGTTCCTCAAAAAAATTAAAAATAGAACCATCATATGACCCAAATGAAATCAGCACTTTATAAAGTTATCTGTGCTCCCATATTTACTGTAGCATTATTCACAATACTCAAGACATGGAAACAACCAAAGTGTCTGACCACAGATGAATGGGTAGAGAAATTGTGGTATACATATGCAGTGGACTATTATTCAGCCTTCAAAAACGGAGATCCTGACATTTGCAACAACATAGATGAACCTGGAGAACATTATGCTAAGTGAAATAAGCCAGACACAGGAAGGCAAATACCACATGATCCCACTTATGTATAGAATCTTTAAAATGTGGAATACATAGAAACACAGAGTAGAATACTGGTTACCAGGGGCAGAGGGCTGAGAGGGAGGGGAAATGGGGCCTAAAGGTCAAAGGATATAAAGTTATGATTATGTAGCATGAATGAGTCTAGAGAGTTAATATACAGCATGATGACTACAGTTAGTAATATTGTATTGTACACAGGAAATATACTCAGAAAGTAGTAAGGGTAGAAGGAATAAGGTGCTCTTAGCACCAAAAAGTAGCTATGTAAGATGTACAGGTTAATTTGTTTAACTTTTGTAAGTACTTCACTTGGTATCACTGTATACCAAGTGTATGCTT
Organism: Sapajus apella; assembly: GCF_009761245.1. Taxonomy (NCBI): domain Eukaryota; kingdom Metazoa; phylum Chordata; class Mammalia; order Primates; family Cebidae; genus Sapajus; species Sapajus apella. Next base: position 1,906,906 of record NW_022437042.1, read on the forward strand.
TAAATGTTGTATGCTTTAAAATATATACAATATAAATAAAACAAAAATAAATGTGCCTTCTTAAACATTTTTAACCATACTATTTAGCAGTAATAAGTATATTTACATTGTTGTGCAACAAATCTCTAGAATTTTTTCATCTTGTGAAACTGAACCTCTATACCCATTTCCCCTAACCCCTGGAAACCACCATTCTGGGAATACAGCAGGGAATGAAATAGACACCATCTCTGCTTGATTTCCTAGAGCTACCATAACATATAGTATTCATCTTTTGTGATTGGTTTATTTTACTTAGCATAATGTTCTTGAAGTTTACCCATGTTGCAGCATGTGACAGGATTTCCTTTTTACAGGCTCAGTAATATCCCATTGTATGTATATATCATGTTTTCTTTATCCATTCATCTGTTGATAAACACTTAGCTTGCTTCCACTTCTTGGTTATTGTGAATAATGCTGTATTGAACATATCTTTTTGAGATCCTGCTTTGAATTTTTTTATTTTATACATGTTTTGATATTCCAATAATAAAAGTAAAAAATATGTAAAGAAATAGAAAAAGGCTGGGCGTGGTGGCTCACACCTGTAATCCCAGCACTTTGGGAAGCCTAGGCAGGTGGATCATGAGGTCAAGAGATCGAGACCATCCTGGCCAACATGGTGAAACCCTGCCTCTACTTAAAAAATGCAAAAATTAGCTGGACATGGTGGTGCACACCTGTAATCCCAGCTAATCGGGATGCTGAGGCAGGAGAATCACTTGAACCAGGGAATCGGAGGTTGCAGTGAGTGGAGATCACGCCACTGCCCTCCAGCCTGGTGACAGAGCAAGACTCTGTTTCAAAAAAAAAAAAAAAGAAAAGAAGAAATAGAAAAAGGACTATAATTCAGGAAATAAAAAACATGGAAAGTGTAACTAAACTATGTTACAAAGAGGATTTTTATAAATATTAAACTAATTTTTTTTATTTTGAGATGAAGTCTTGCTCTGTTGCCCAGGCTGCAGTGCAGTGGTGCGATGTCAGCTCACTGCAACCTCGATCTCCCGGGTTCAAGTGATTCTCCTGCCTAAGCCTCCTGATTAGCTAAGACTATAGCCACATGCCACCACACCCAGCTATTTTTTATTTTATTTTTAGTAGAGACAGGGTTTCACCGTGTTAGCCAGGATTGTCTCGATCTCCTGACCTTGTGATCTACCCGTCTAGGCCTCCCAAAGTGCTAGGATTACAGGTGCCAGCCACCGTACCCAGCCTAAACTAAATTTTTTTTTTAATTATTCTTTAGGTTCTAAGGTACATGTACATATCATGCAGGGTTTCTGCATAGATGCATACTATATCTGGCATTTCTCGCCATGTTATCCCTCCCCACCCTTCCCACCCCCTGCTGTCCCTCCCCTAGGCCCCCACAACTGCCCCCAGTGTGTGATGCTCCTCTCTCTGAGTCCAGAAATAGTCTATCTTTTCAACAGTTACACATTGATCTTATCTCGAAATAGAAGCAACTAGAACTAAGTGAGATTTTCTAAGTGAACATTGCCTTTTGCAAAATAAATGTAATTGAGGTACACGTATCAAATAGCAATTCTTCATTCTAGCATATGAATCAATGAAAGGGAAAATGTATTTTCTACTCATTCATTTTCCAGCACATAATGTTGGTATTCTGTATTATATACAGGAACAAACATTTGAATTGGATGCCTAATGTTTCCTTTAATTATGAATACTGAATTGTAATTAAAATGCATACACTTAGCTCCCATATTTGTGTTGTCTCAGTATTTGTGAGGATGTAAATTCAAACACTTCTCAGTTTCAAAATAATTGTGATTATTAGAGTTGAAGTGGTTCTTTTTGTCTTTGTATTTTGCCTGGTTTTATATCAGTATAAATTAGCATAAAATAAGTAGTGAATGATAGGGTTGAAATATGGTTATTTTTTTCATCTAATGCATAACAATGGAGGAAAATAAAACAATCATTAGTGAGTGAATGGAAAATCAGATGGAAGAGATTTGGAGTACCTGTGTTCTGTGTTTCAATAGTTTAAGAACTTCATGTATGCTTCAGAATTATGAATATTTGCTTCCACAGAGAATCTTCCAAAGCTGTCCTTTGTTCATATGACTTAGCTCTATATTTGTTAATTTTCTACATTTTTTTTGAGATGGAGTCTCACACTGTCATCCAGGCTGGAGCGCAGTGGCGCAATCTCGACTCACTGCAACCTCCACCTCCCGAGTTCAAGCAATTCTCTTGCTTCAACCTCCCAAGTAGTTGGAATTACAGGCGCACACCACCATGTCTAGCTAGTTTTTGTATTTCTAGTAGTAAGGAGGTTTCATCATGTTGTCCACGCTGATCTTGAACTCCTGACCTCAAGTGATCTGCCTGCCTCAGCCTCCCAAATTACTGAGATTACAGGTGTGCGCCACCATGTCCAGCCCAATTTTCTACAAATTAGAGATAATAATATGATCCTAGAAACTATGCTGGTTTGTTATTCCTGGTCTTGTATCCATCCCTTCAATGTCTGTGCATGCCATTCCCATGTAGGCCTAGAAAACTCAAGGAATTGGTATTAAAATTCATGCCTTCAGCAGTTTATTTTTCTTAGATACAAATGCAATTTGGTCCACATTCCAAGGGAAACTTGTGAGGATGTGGAGCTACAAAATGGCTGCAGATATATAAAAGATTAAAAGCGTGCTTGGGCAAATACCTATTCAGCAGGAGCACATCATGAACAATCAGGTTGATACATCCTCTGTCTCAATAACACGGCCAGGGGTGCAGACACAATGCAGAGAGCATGCTGGGGGGACTCAATAGGCCACTGGCAGAACGGAGCAAGCTGATGGGGAAACATGCCATGGACTGCTTCACTCTTTGCCTACTGGCTTAGCCTAACCTGCTCAGGAGTACTACCCCACATGCTACAATAATGGCAGAACTAAAATTTAAAAAGTAAGTTGGAGACAGGCAGCAGCCAGAGGTTAGAAAAGAGAACTAAAGCCCTTGCAAATCTGGCCTGGAGTATGCCAGCCTATAATTTTTGTGCTAGAAACCAGCTATAATTCTTCTCCCAGGGTACAGACGTGCCACCTGTGCTCTCCTCTAATTATCTTTGATCAGGCTTATGCAGTAGGAAGTTATGTTTCACTGGCTATGATTGGGCCCAGGGCATAGCTAAGTCTATAATTACTAGCTGGTTAAATCAGAGCTCTTCTAGAATTTAGCAGCCATTTGTGTAAACTGCCTGAATATTTTTAGACTGCAAACTTGTCCTTTTATACTTCTGTAGGAACTCAGAGATGAACAAGTAGTAGTTAAGAAAAAGCAAAATTTTCAGTGAATTAACAAATGTGCAGAACCAAGAGAGCTAGCCACAGACAGGAAAAATGAGTACTCACGGTAGACAGAAGTTACATATTTGCTCAATAACATTTCATGAGGTAGAAAAATACGGTTTTAAGGGTACTTCCAGTTTTGGGATGCCAATAGTTTAAAATGTGTTCCTCCAATTAGCCACTGAGAATATTAGTTGAAAGATAGCTATCAGAAAACCCAGATTCAAATCTCAACTCTTCCACTTATTTTCTAGCTGTGTGATGTTAGAGGAAATGATTTAACCTCTCTGATCCTGATTTCTCGTTTTAAAAGCTTCCTAACTATACCACAGAGCTGTTGTGAAAATCAAATGAAATAACATAGAACATTTAGCACCATTCTTGGTACAGTAATGGCACTTAATAAATGCTTGGTGATGAAAATAATAAATTCTATTATTGAAGTAAACAGGTTTTCTGGGGTCCCTAGGAGAGAAGGGAGATTCCTTTGCCTGTGTCTCCTCTCATCACCCCACCCCTTGATTGCTAATTAGAATTACATGGCAGAGTTAATGAAGGGAATTCTTTCTAGTTGAAGTGAGGGAGCCATATTTCCCCTTGAGATTGAGAAAGGCTATTCCCAAATGGTGTGCTCTTTTTTCTCCCTTTATAATGTCCCTGAAATGGTACAGTTGATGAGGTTAAAGAAAATGGTACATAAACAACAAGCTAATTATTTCCAAAGTGCATGAATACTCATATAATTTAATGCAGGTGGTGCTTAATAAACAATCCTTTCACTGAGTAAACAAAAGAGGGAAATTGTGAGTAATTTAGAGACATCTAAGTGAAATCACTTATTGTTCCTTATGCATGTATGTCTTAAGACTTACCTATTTTACTGCTCACCTCTCAGATCTGTGCCATTGGAAGGGCTTGGCAACACAAACTATGCAAATATCCTTAATCAAATGCATATGTGTAGATCCTGCACTTTGCCTAGAGAGGTGAATAAAAAGAATTGGAGTCACTTGTTTATGCACTTGGGCAGCTGTGCGGTTGAACCAATGCCACACTGATTCCCCACTGAAACAAAGGGAGCAAACTCGGTTTTCAAGAAAATCATGCCTAACGCTTTGGCCAAACAGTTGTCTCCAAATGTTAACCTTTTTAAAAAACACCATGATAATTATGAATATATGATTAAACAACATTTGGAAAGATTACCTGTGTGGGTGAGAGATATTTAACTTTTCTCATCTTAAGCCACCAGTACTGTCGTCATTTACTTGGGATTTAAAGGGCAATGCCTGACATTTGGCCTTTGGTGGATTTTACAGGCCGCTTGTGAGCTTAAAGGTTTTGCCTGGTTAAATCAAGTTTTATCACAGAGGCTATTTGCAACTTTATGCACTGTCTCACAGAAATGTCAGTGTTTGCCTTTGCTCTGAACTGGGCATAGAAACTCAAGGCGCATCCCTGACTAGCTCTGAAAATAGAACATCCTTGGCTTTAGGTCTATGTTTTTAACGTACCACAAACAAGCTGTAGGAAGCATTCATCTTCACTAAGGGCGCTGTAAGGCTTCTGGATGACCGAGCAACAACAGTCTTTTGGGAGAGGCTAAACGCTCATAACTCTCCGCCACATTGTAAATTGCCAACGTGTGTTCCTTTATTCTCTTCCTAGTGGAAGAAAAACATCTTTGATAATAAGCTTGAGAAGTACATTTTCTATGGATTCTGTGGAAATAACTATCTCATTCAGTAGGGAAGTTAAACCTCAGCTGGGCTTTCACTGCAACTTGGCAGGCTTCTTGTTGACTCCTTCGGGAATTTCTTAAAACAGTTGTTCTGAATCCAAACTGTTTCCCCTGCTCTCAAGCCCCCAGTCCTACTCCAGCTGTCCCTCTTCTCTCAGATGACCTCACCACCTACTTCACTGCAAAGACTCTGGCCATGTAGGCTCCCTCATTCCCCTTCCTTCTTCAAACTGCATAATGCATGATGCTTTTCACTGAACTCTACCACAACCCTTCTGTCTTAAAAAATAAAATAAAATAAAATAAAGCATTGTATCTCTTTTTCTTTGTCAAGGCTATGTCCTCTACTCGGATACTTGATTCCAACCCCTCCACTTCTGAGAGAAACGGCCCATTATTTATTATTAGTGGCACCTTCCCCAAGGTCCAGGTTCAGAGCTCTCCTTACTTTTGACCCAAGTTACCATCCTATTTCTCACCTTCTTTCCACAAGCCAGACGTCTCAATGACTCCTTTCTCAGTATTAGGTCACTGCCTAACCCTTTGCAACCTAGCTTCCACTCACCATTCTATGACACGCTATTCAAACTGCTGCCTTAAAAGTCAGCAATGACATAATCATTGGCAGATTCAATGGGATTTTTTTTTTTTTTTTATAATTCATCCTGCTTGACCTCACTGAGGTTTTACCAATATTGACCACCTCATCCCTTTTAAAACCGTCTCCATGGCTTCCATGGAATTACCCTGATTATTATTATTATCATTATTTGTAGAGACAGGTCTTGCCATGTTGCCCACGCTGGTCTCAAATTCCTGGGCTGAAGTAATCTGCCTGCCTTGGCCTCCTACAGTGTTGGGATTACAGGGATGAGCCACTGTGCCTGGCCCAAGCCTAATCTTTCTCCTACCTCTTTGACTGCTTCCAGTTTGTTTCCTTTATTGGCTCCTCTTCCTCTATCTATCCCTGAAATGTAAGCATTCTCCACAGGTCCTGTCCTGAGCCCTCATCCTTTCTACTCTTTCTTTTAATGAATATATTCACCATGTCTTTTGAGAGAGAATACATTTTTGCTGCTGTGAGTTGAATTAGATATTTGGGGCAGCTACTTCAGGTGATCATTTCACATAGTCAATTACCTTCTCAACATGGATGCCTACCTAATTCCTCTCATTCATACATATACACATCCATTGATTATTCACTGAGTGCATACCATATAAGTAGAGTTGACTACATAGTTTAGCCTTCCAATTGGTACATTTTGAGCATGAAAGGAGGCACTGTTAATACGTATGTCAGTACAGCAGCCATAAACCCAGATTGCTCTGGACAAACTGAGACATATGGTAATCCTAGGAATAATAGTCTCCAAATAGCGTGAAGCTACACAAGTAATTTGTCAATCTATTCTATTTCCAAAGAGAATTTAGCATAGTAAAGTGATAACACATGCACATGAATAAACAGAATACTATTAGAAAGTGATAAGTACCCTCAGAGAGGTGCAGATAACTGTGCTGAGTTTTCAGGATAAGAAGAGATTGTTTTCATCTTGAAAAATCAAGCAAAGCTTTGTAAAAGCAGCACTCAAGTAGTCCTTGGACACATAAAGATGATGCTGAGTGGGAGTTTCAGATCGAGGGAACAGTATGAGCAGGACTCCACTCATTATTCTTCAGTTTGTATGCTGCAGAAGAGTGTCACACCTAAGGAGACGCTGTTCACATTGTGGACATTTTGAAATTTTTTATATTATATTTATGTATTTGGAGTTTTCTGAGACAGGGTCTTGCTCTGTTGCCCAGGCTGGAGTGCAGTGGCACGATCTCAGCTCACTGCAGCCTCAACTTCCTGGGCTCAAGCAAGCCTCCCACCTCAATCTCCAAGTAGCTATGACTACAGGCATGCGCCACCATGCCTGGTCAATTTTTTTTTTTTATATTTTGTAGAGACAGGTTCTCACTATGTTGTCCAGGCTGGTCTTGAGCTTCTAGACTCAAGCGATTCTCCCACCTCAGCTTCATAAAATGCCAAGATTATAGGCATGAGCCACCACACCTGGCCAAAATTTTCATGTTAATAACTTTTTAGTTATTTCAAAGATAGATGATTTGTATATTTTTTACAAAAATTTTCTAGTAGGTGTCAAGAGATTGACATTTTCCAACAATCAGTATATTACAACAATTTTCAGACAGATGGAAGTAAAGCATTTTGAGGAAGAGACACCTTTTTCTATTTTGTGCCAAGAATCCATATGGGCTGGCAGTGATCCTGAGTATGTACAAAAGCATAAAAGAGAAAATTGTGGAGCATAAATAGGACAAAGAGAGTACATCAGTCTTACTAAAACACATGTGCATGAGAAAACACAGTGAATAAACAAACTGGGAAAGTAGATTCAAACCAGATTGTGGAAGTCCTTGAATGTCAGCAAAGGAAAGTCAGATTCTAGTCAGTAGCCACAGGTCAAAATGGTTTTAAGGAGTTACTTTGAAAACAATGTATAAAGTCGTTTCAAAAAGCAAGGACTGGAAGTGAAGACACCCGTTAGAAAACTATTAGTCTTCTAATGTAGGCCAACATTTCCCAGAGCGAACTCTGTAGAGCTAACTCTGTTTCTTCTGGATTTCAATAACACCAGACAACAGGAGAGCAGAAGCAGAACAAGTTATGTGGTTTAATTCAGCCCTACCATCTCTCCATAACTCTAACTCTTCTACATGTCTACCTGAGTGACCTGCCAATGCTTCATATTCACATGCCCAAAATCAAACTCATCCTCTTTCTCCTCAAAACTATTGCCTAAAAAAAAAAACCTATTTCCTCTACGAGCATAGCCACAAAATAAGGGTGGCTTAAATAAGATAGAATTTCAGAGGTAGGCGGTCCAGAGCTAGTAGGGCAGCACCATGAAATCTGCAACGACCCAGATTCCTTCTTGATGTACACTTTGCCTTTCCTAAGGTATGCGTCTTCATGGCCCAATATTTGTATTCCAGCCATTACATCCATGTTTCTGACAGTGTACTGGAGAAAGAAGAGAAGAAATGTGTGATCTCTACCTTTTAAAGGAGATTTCTTAAAAGTATCACATAACACGATCACTTTTATCTCATTAACTAGAACTTAGTCACATGAACACATCCAAAGAAAGCTAAGAAATAGTGTCTTTTAGCTGAGTGACAGTTTGCTCAACTAAAATTCTTTTTTTTTTTACTAAAAATAAATGGATATTGGTTATTGGGAGGTAACTGGCAGTGTCTGCCACAGATAGTAAAATCTTAAAGGCTGAGAGAGAGAGCAAGGCAAAGGAGGAGATGTTAGGGGTGACAAGTTTTCTAGCCTGGGTGGCTGGGAGAAGAGTTTTTCTCTTTTTTACAACTGTATTTAATCCTGATATACTCTGGAGCAGATTTATGTATTTTAAAGAAGAGCTTTAAACTAGTTTCCCTACTTGGGGCAACACAGAAGACACTACACGAGTAAAGTCCCACTAGCAGGAGATTTAGTTATAGCCATGCATGTAAATTAGAATTAGAAAAGAGCCATTTGGAACCTTGACTATTATAAACTGCATTAGCAGAAATCACAGTCTATATCACCAGACTTCCAAACAGATGTTATTATACAATGACCCTGTTTTATTATTATGCCTTGAAATTATATTTCCAAGAAGTTCAAATGCATTACTGCTTCTTGTAAATTTTCATCTAATGTGCATGATAGGCATATAAACTATATAGGAGACAAATAATGTAATACTCATTTTATGGTACGGTCAGGAATAAATTGATGCTTATGGTCATAGGATTTCTCAGATAGCCTCAACATCCAAGTCTTCTTCCGGGCTCTCTAGCAAACAAGCTTGTTTCTCCCAAGCAGATGGTGATCCTAACCTTCTGTTACCTCTCAAATGGGGTCCGAGTGCACACCATGAGCCAGAGACAGAACTGAGATTAGGCCTAAATCCCTCAACATATCCAGTCTAGATTACATGAGCCAATATGATTATTCAAAACAAAGTTATTTCTCTTCTTAAACAGAAACTCCCCATTTGCACAGGCCAAGCATCCAAAAGTATATTTTTAAAATGGTGTTGGATTGACTATTCAAGTCCCAGACCAAGAGGGATGACAACCATCTTGATAGGGAGCTTTTCTATCCCATACTTGATCAGCAGATATGGGAAGAAAGGAGATTAGGGAGTAAGAAAGGAACAGGGAGTAGCAAAAAAGGGGCTTAATTTTTGCTTTGCTTTTGGATTTTTTTTTTTAATGTACTGACCTAAACAATATCTTAATGAGGCAGGTCAGTATTTACAGTCTTTCAAACCCCATTTAACCTTTCTGTGCCTCATCTGCTAAGCATCTTGGCCAAGATTACATACCAAATCAGTGACACAGTAATCATGAGGCCTCAAGTGCCTGGTTCCCAGTTTCATATTTTAAAGAAGCCAAGTGACAGAAGAAAGGGATAAATTGGGTCAGAGAAACAAAGTTGGCCTGAAAAATCTGTGTTTCAAAATACAGCCAATTACATAAAAACATGACATTTCTTGTCTAAACAGAAAAATTAGTCGAGACCCGAACATCTTTCTTTTCCAATTGACATATACAGGCACTTTTCAATGGCAAGAAAGCAAAATGATGAATCTAGCATCATTGTCAATTATTTTATCTAATGAAGTTCCATTGCTTGTAAAATTCGAGTAGAGTTATGGAAACAAACATGCAATTCGCTAAAACTACAGAGCTGTAAAGATCCAACTAAGTAAAAAAGGTGTATATGCTGAACAAAACATGCCTAACATCAAAGACAGGTTTTAAAAATATTAGTTGGTAGAATCTGTGCTTTAGATTAATGATCATTTAAATTCTTTGCCACTGTTTTCTTCTCTTGTCTTTTTCAGGAATATTTTTAGATTTCTAAATTTGTACTCCAGCTTTGATAGCTGCCTCTAATCCTATCAATCATGGTGCCTCCTTTATAATTATTTTTTAACCTTGGCTTTCTGGCACACATATCAATTCTGCTGGCTCCTTTGACTTTTGTCTCCTCTCACTCTCTCTCTCCCTCCCTCTCTCCCCCCCGACACGCACACCAAGGAAGGGGAAACTCAGGCAGGTTTCAAGTGCTTTGCACCTGGGGAATATGGAAGAGCCACAATTTTTCTTACTCCTGGGACTAAAGTACTGTAAGGAAACATTGCAGTGATGGAACCAAGCAGCTTTACTCTAGGCAAAACTGACAACCAAGCAAAGTTGCTAGTACAACTGTGAATGTGCCCACTTACCTGTGCTTCTCTCTACACATATACACCAATGCCCCCCACCCAGATTCTATTTTTTTCTTTTTGTTTTCAAATGTACCTTTTTCTGGAGACCTACCCAAATTCTAGGGGATGCCAGAAAACTTCCAAGTTTTCTTCTACAAGTATAGCCATTCATAGACACCAGGACTCAAAACTGGCCTTGGTTGGGGGAGAGGGGAGAACTGAGCAGATGAATATTCCCAGGTCCTCCCTAACAAAAGTGATTCTTCTACATCAACCACCAACCAGAGAATCCCTCTGGAGTACTATGCAGCATTATTGGCTATTATATGTCATGAATATAACATTACTGCATGCCAGAATATGGAGAACGCAGGAACGCTACTGATAAACACATAACCCTGCAATGTCACCTGTTGAGAATGGCCCAGTATTGCAGGAAAAGGGAGGGGCCTACCTCTGACCCATCAAGACTCTGCCTGCCACTCCCCAGTCCTGACCCACCCCAACAACCCCAGACCAGAAACCTGAGTGCTGGCTTCCCACCCACAACTCAGGGGCTATGAATCAGAAGCAGAGTCCATCTCAAGCATACCACAAAATTTGTCAGGACTTTCACCGAGGCGACTCTGGGAGTGCTTAGCCTTGCTCCCCCTGAGCGGGTAGATTCTTTTCTTTCTAAGCAATTGTTCAAGATTATCTAGTGACACTGTTCTTATTGTTCTCAAAATCAATCATTTGTGCTTGCTCTCATCACCTACAATCTGGACTTTTGGCTCCATATCCCAATGTCAATACCCATATGTGTCCCCTTCTTCAGTTTTGGTGACACTATGGGTTCCCCTCCAAGATCAGAGGTTTGGATCTCACCCAGCTTTCAACTGTGCTTATTTTGTTTGTTCTTCCAAAATTGGAGTCGAGTTACTTTATTTTTATTACATAAGTACTCTATGCTCAGTGCAAAAATTTAAAAAATACAAAGCAGCCAATAGAGAATGGAATAAAGATGAAAAAATTATCCATGATTCCACCATGCAGATGATGCCCTCTTCTGCCTCAGCTAAGAATTTCCTAATAAAGCCTTGAGTAACTTCATTCATTTGTGTTCTGCCACCTCTTGCAATTAGATTTGGTTCAGTAGGCACAGAATGAGAGGATCCAGAACTTTGGTCCTGAAAAAAGTGAGAATATTTGGAATTCCCCCTCTCATTGTGTGCTGGCCACAAAGTATATAAGTGGGTCCATCATCCCTATCAGCATTTAAGGCCCACAGCCATGTTAGACACCTGGGGCAGACATTGGGGAAATGTAAGTAAATAACTTCAGGCATCTGACTTGGACCTCCTCAATCCTCCCCACAGAACAAGCACACTCAGGCATCAATTTGAAGCCCTTAAGAAATTTTGGAGTTGGGTATGGTGGCTCACACTTGCCATCCCAGCACTTTGGAAGGCTGCGGTGCACAGATCATTTGAGTCCAGGAGTTTGAGGTCAACATGGGCAACATAACAAGACCCCATCTCTACAAAAAAATAGAAAATTTAGCATGGTGTAGTGGAGCCCCTGTAGTCCCAGCTACTCAGGAGGCTGAGGTGGGAGAATCACTTGAGCCCAGGAGTTCAAGGTTATTGTGAGCTGTGATCGCACCATTGCATTCCAGCCTGGGCGGCAGAGACAGACCCTGTTTCAAAAAAGAAAAAAAGAAAAGAGAGAGAGAGTGAGGGGAGAAGTTTTGGGAAATTGAGATCTGTCTGCCTGTGTGTGTGTGTGTGTGTGTGTGTGTGTGTGTGTGTACATACATAAAAACACACGAGTGATTCCTCAAGGACCTAGAAATAGAAATTTCATTTGACCCAGCAATCCCATTACTGGGTATATATCCAAAGGATTATAAATCGTTCTACTACAAGGACATGTGCACACGAATGTTCATTGCAGCACTGTTTACAATAGCAAAGACCTGGAACCAACCCAAATGCCCATCGATGATAGACTGGATAGGGAAACTGTGGCATATATACACCATGGAATATTATGCAGCCATCAAAAATGATGAGTTCGTGTCCTTTGTAGGGATATGGATGAACCTGGAAACCATCATTCTCAGCAAACTGACAGAAGAGCAGAAGATCAAACACCACATGTTCTCACTCATAGGTGGGTGTTGAACAACGAGAACGCATGGACACTGGGAGGGGAGCACTACACACTGGGGTCAGTTAGGGGGAAATAGGGGAGGGATGGTGGGGGGTGGGGAGCTGGGGAGAGATAGCAAGGGGAGAAATGCCAGATGTAGGTGATGGGGAGGAAGGCAGCAAATCACACTGCCACGTGTGTACCTATGCAACAATCTTGCATGTTCTTCACATGTACCCCAAAACCTAAAATGCAATAAAATAAATGGGGAAAAAAAACGAGATATTCATGTGTAATATCGTTTATTACTCAACTCATTTTAGCTTGTGTGATTTTTTTAAATAATTTCTCATGTTTTTTATTTGAATCTAGAATATTCAAATAAATGTTTTGATTTTTCTAGAGGCAATTATTTCTCTATCACAAGATATTTAAAGTGGAAAGTTTTACAGTTTTATTCTTTTTTAAAAAAAGGACGATTTTTGTGTTCCAAGACAGCCATCAATTTTAAACTGCTTTCATTACTCTCCCTCCATCTGCTCATCTTAAAAAGCTCACTTTTATACTGCCTGCGATTCTACAGTAAGGAATGAGCTCCACCCTATGGTAATATTTTGAAGTGCACCAAAGAAAATACCACTAAGTAAGTACACTCTCTGAACCCAATTTTCTGTCTTCCCTGTTTGTCTCTCATTCTCTTTGTCTCTCACTCCACCTACAAGACTTTTAGAATCGTCATCCTAGAAACTCATATGGAAGGGGGATTAAAAATGCAGATCACATCTTCCAATAGACTGTAAATCCTCTTCCACAATTTGCTCAAAATGTCAAAATGGACAAAGCTAAGAATTTACGCAAGAGGTTGCAAAATTTTTGTGTGCAAAATCAGACCTTGGCAATGACCTTGAGCAGTAAGATATACATAAATCCCACAAGCTTGGTGTTCCAATAATGGAACACTAGGCATAAATGAGTTAAGCAAAATCTTTCACTTGGTTCCTAGACTCAGTGTTGGATAAGAAGCTACATTTAATCCAGTAAAACAACTGGAGCCTTTTTAATTTGACATCAAACATAATAACAGCTAACAATTACTAGTATTTATATAACAGGCTGTTCTATGTGATGTGTGTGTATAAATTTAATACACAACCCTTTAGGGTAGGTAATATTATCAGAACCACCTTGCCGATGAAAAAACTGAGGCCTAGAGAAAATAAATAAATTGCTCAAGGGCACAAAGTGGTAGAGCCAGGCTTTAAGTCAGCTAGTCCAGGTTCTAGACCACCATTCCATACTGCTTCTCTATAACTCAAATTGTACATAATTATTCTCAGAATAAACAATTTGAGGCCAGGATCTTGTCCACATTCTTTCTCAAAATAGCCAAATGCAATATAAGACCCCGGTTCTATTTTTGTTCATCTCATGGCCTTCACAGATTTGTAACTCTGGCTTACCACCCTTGTTCTTTCCATATGCTGACAATGATTCTGTTCGTAAGTTTCAGTAAAAAGTCTTCTAACTGAAAGCCTAGGTTGTATGTCTCTTCACCATTTATCTTGGGCCTTCTCCCCCAACTCCCACCCTATCTCAGCCCCAGCTTCCTCAAACATCATTCATTTAAAATCATGTTGAAAATGACGCACTCTTTAAAATCCACCAATATTAATACAATCAAAATCAGAATTTTTCCTAAAACATTTGTGTGTGTACACACACACACACACACGCACACACACAAGCACTAATTCTCATAGAAAACCTTAAATGGTATTTTACAGTACTTTCAACATTGCTACCAAAGCCATATTCTATTAAGGAAAAACAAAACCTTTTCTCATTCATTCATCCAACAAAAATTTATTGACGTTTTATTCCTCCTAAGCTCTGGAGACACAACAATGAGGAAGCCAAATATTGTCCCTGCCCTGAGGAACTTATAGTTCTGAATATTATTCAAGATATATAAGAAAGGAGATGACAAGTGGGACAGCAAAGACGGCCATTTAGGAACAGCTCAGGATTGCAGCTCCCAGTGAAAACGCAGAGGGTGAGTGGATGCCGCATTTCCAGACAGATTTTTATTGCCCACAGACCAGGAGACTCACCGGCGGAGGGGCCCCATGGGTTGCCAGTGCGGCTACTTTGGCTGCCGGGACTGTTTTGGCCAGCGCGGCTTCTTTGCCAGCACCCTGGTGTGGTGGTTCTCCATACAAAATACACTAGTCCGGGTGCCCTTTTAGCTGGCGACTGGAGCCCCAGGAAGTCACCAATTCATCTGATTAAAAAGGGGACTGAACAGGGAGCCAGGCCAGGAGATTCCTCGGCAAAAAAAGTGCCACGAATCTCAGTGCCGCTGTTTAAGCTGGCGCAGTGAGTCGCCACATGGGAAATCACACAGATCCCAGCACCTTTTCAACAGGCAACTGGAACATCTGGGGGAGAGTCGACTGTTCAACTAAACAAACAAAAAAGGCTCTGAGGCAGGGAGCCAGGTGACCAGGCTCCGCTGGTCCCACCCCCACAAAAGAACAGCAATCAGAAACTCTTTGGATTGAGAGTTTCACAGCAAGCACAGCTGAACCCGGGACGGTCCAGCTCTGTGGGGGAGGGGTGTCTGCCATTACCGAGGCACTCCACCACTACAGAGGTAGTCCGCCATTGCTGAGGCAGCCTGCTGTTGCCAAGGCAACCTGCCATTACGGAGAAAGTCTGCCAATACAGAGGTGGGCCACCACTGCCGAGGCAGTTCTAACTACACCCATATAAACAGGACTGCAGGGAAGTTCACATGTCAGCTGGGCAGAGCCCACAGCAGCTCTGCAAAGCCTCTGCAGGCAGACAGAGTCTAGGCTGCCTCATCGCTGGGCAGGGCAGCCCTGAAAAAAAAGGCAGCAGCACAACAGAAACTCATAAATAAAGTCCTAACTCCCTGGGACACAGCACCTGGGAACAAAAAGTGGTTTATGAGTTCTGCTGCAGCAGACCTAAACGTACCTGCCCAGCAGCTCTGAATGAACCACAAAGCTCACAGCTCAGCATTTGAGCTCCTATAAAGAACAGACTGTCTCCTCAAGCAGCTCCCTGACCCCTGTATATCCAAAAAGCCACCTTATAAAGGAGAGATCAGATGGACATTTGGCGGGTATCCTTCTGGGACAAAGATAGCAGAAGAAGAAACTGGTAGCAACCCTTACTGTTCTGCAGCTGCTGCAGGTGATCCCCAGGCAAGCAGGGCCTGGAGTGGACCTCAGCAGTCCTATAGCAGAGGGGCCAGACTGTTAGAAGGAAAACTAAGAAACAGAAATAACCTCATTTTCAACAAACAGAACGTCCACTCAGAGACCCAATCTGAAAGTCAACAACTACAAAGATGACAGGTGGATAAATCCACAAAGATGAGAAGAAACCAGCACAAAAAGGATGAAAACACCCGAAACCAGAACACCTCTACTCCTACAAGGGATCACAGCTCCTCACCAGCAAGGGAACAAGGCTGGATGGAGAATGAGTGTGATGAAATGACAGAATCAGGCTTCAGAAGGTGGGTAATAAGAAACTTCTGTGTGCTAAAAGAACATGTTCTAACCCAATGCAAAGAAACTAAGAAACTTGAAAAAAGATTTGATGAAATGCTAATGAGAATGGACAACATAGAGAGGAATATAAGTGAATTGATGGAGCTGAAAAACACAACACAAGAACTTCACAAAGCATGCACAAGTTTCAATAGCCAAATTGACCAAGCAGAAGAAAGGGTATCAGAGGTCGAAGATCAACTCAATGAAATAAAATGAGAAGGCAAGATTAGAGAAAAAAGTGTAAAAGGGAAGGAACAAAGTCTCCAAGAAATGTGGGACTATGTGAAAAGACCTAATCTATGTTTGACAGGTGTACCTGAATGCGATGAAGAGAATGAATCCAAGCTGGAAAATACTCTTCAGGATATTATCCAGAAAATCTTCCCCAACCTAGCAAGGCAGACCAATATTCAAGTCCAGAAAATACAGAGAACACCACAAAGATATCCCTCAAGAAGAGCAACCCCAAGGCACACAATCGTCAGTTTCACCAGTGTTGAAATGAAGGAGAAAATGCTAAGGGCAGCCAGAGAGAAAGGTCAGGTTACCCACAAAGGGAAGCCCATGAGACTCACAGCAGATCTCTCAGTAGAAACCCTACAAGCCAGAAGAGAGTGAAGGCCAATATTCAACACCCTTAAAGAAAAGAACTTTCAACCCAGAATTTCATATCCAGCCAAACTAAACTTCACAAGTGAAGGAAAAATAAAATCCTTTGTGAACAAGCAAATACTCAGAGATTTCATCACCACCAGGCCTGCTTTACAAGATCTCCTGAAAGCAGCTCTACACATAGAAAGGAACAACCAGTACCAGCCACTCCAAAAACATACCAAATGGTAAAGAGCATCAACACAATGAAGAATCTGCATCAACTAACAGGCAAAACAGCCAGCTAGCATCAAAATGGCAGTATTAAATTCACATAATAATATTAATGCTGGCCGGGCGCGGTGGCTCAAGCCTGTAATCCCAGCACTTTGGGAGGCCGAGGCGGGTGGATCACGAGGTCAAGAGATCGAGACCATCCTGGTCAACATGGTGAAACCCCGTCTCTACTAAAAATACAAAAAATTAGCTGGGCATGGTGGTGCGTGCCTGTAATCCCAGCTACTCAGGAGGCTGAGGCAGGAGAATTGCCTGAACCCAGGAGGCGGAGGTTGCGGTGAGCCGAGATCATGCCATTGCACTCCAGCCTGGGTAACATGAGTGAAACTCCGTCTCAAAAAAAAAAAATAATAATAATAATATTAATGCTAAATGGAAATGGACTAAATGCCCCAATTGAAAGACACAGACTGGAAAATTGGATAAAAATCCAAAAGGCATTGGTGTGCTGTACCCAGGAAACCCATCTCACATGCAAGGATACACAAAGGCTCAAAATAAAGGGATGGAAGAAGATTTACCAATCAAATGGAGAGCAAAAAAAAAGCAGGAGTTGCAATTCTCATCTCTGATAAAATAGACCTTAAAGCAACAAAGATCAAAAGAGACAAAGAAGGACATTACATAATGGTAAAAGGATCAATGCAACAAGAAGAGCTAACGATCCTAAATATATACGCACTCAATACAGGAGCACCCAGATACATAAGGCAAATTCTTAATGACTTACAAAGAGACAGACCCCCACACAATAACAGTGGGAGACTTTAACACCCCATTGTCAACATTTGACAGATCAACCAGACAGAAAATTAACAAGGATATCCAGGATTGAACTCAGACCTGGACCAAGCAAACCTAATAGACATTTACAGAACTCTCCACACCAAATCCACAGAATATAAATTCTTCTCAGCACCACATCACACCTACACTAAAATTGACCACATAATTGGAAGTAAATCACTCCTCAGCAAATGCAAAAGAACAGAAATCGTAACAAACAGTCTCTCAGACCACAGTGCAATCAAGTTAGAACTTAGAATTCAAAAACTAACTCAGAACCGCACAGCTTCATGGAAACCGAACAACTTGCTCTTGAATGTTGACTGGATAAACAATGAAATGAAGGCAGAAATAAAGATGTTCTTCGAAACCAACGAGAATGAAGACACAACATACCAGAATCTCTGGGACACATTTAAAGCA
>NW_022437042.1:1925201-1925791 GCF_009761245.1 Sapajus apella
CTAATAAACCTGGAAGAAATGGATAAATTCCTGGACACTTGCCTCCTGCCAAGCCTAAACCAGGAAGAAGCCGAAACCCTGAACAGACCCATAACAAGGTCTGAAGTTGAGGCAGCAATTAAGAGCTTACCTCCGAAAAAAAGCCCAGGTCCAGATGGGTTTACAGCTGAATTCTACCAGACATACAAAGAGGAGCTGGTACCATTTCTTCTGAAACTATTTCAAACAATACAAAAAGAGGGAATTCTTCCCAAATCATTTTATGACACTAACATCATCCTGATTCCAAAACCCGGCAGAGACTCAACAAGAAAAGAAAACTTCAGGCCAATATCCATGATGAACATAGATGCAAAAATCTTCAATAAAATACTGACAAGCCGATTGCAACAGCACATCAAAAAGCTTATCCACCATGATCAAGTAGGCTTCATCCCGGGGATGCAAGGCTGGTTCAACATACGCAAGTCTATAAACGTAATTCACCACATAAACAGAACCAAAGACAAAAACCACATGATTATCTCAATTGATGCAGAGAAGGCCTTTGACAAAATTCAACAGCCCTTTATGCTAAAAACACTCAATAA
>NW_022437042.1:1926191-1949569 GCF_009761245.1 Sapajus apella
GGTCAAGATGGTGAAACCCCGTCTCTACTAAAAATACAAAAAATTAGCTGGGCATGGTGGTGCGTGCCTGTAATCCCAGCTACTCAGGAGGCTGAGGCAGGAGAATTGCCTGAACCCAGGAGGCGGAGGTTGCGGTGAGCCAAGATCATGCCATTGCACTCCAGCCTGGGTAACATGAGTGAAACTCCGTCTCAAAAAAAATAATAATAATAATATTAATGCTAAATGGAAATGGACTAAATGCCCCAATTGAAAGACACAGACTGGAAAATTGGATAAAAATCCAAAAGGCATTGGTGTGCTGTACCCAGGAAACCCATCTCACATGCAAGGATACACAAAGGCTCAAAATAAAGGGATGGAAGAAGATTTACCAATCAAATGGAGAGCAAAAAAAAAGCAGGAGTTGCAATTCTCATCTCTGATAAAATAGACCTTAAAGCAACAAAGATCAAAAGAGACAAAGAAGGACATTACATAATGGTAAAAGGATCAATGCAACAAGAAGAGCTAACGATCCTAAATATATACGCACTCAATACAGGAGCACCCAGATACATAAGGCAAATTCTTAATGACTTACAAAGAGACAGACTCCCACACAATAACAGTGGGAGACTTTAACACCCCATTGTCAACATTTGACAGATCAACCAGACAGAAAATTAACAAGGATATCCAGGATTGAACTCAGACCTGGACCAAGCAAACCTAATAGACATTTACAGAACTCTCCACACCAAATCCACAGAATATAAATTCTTCTCAGCACCACATCACACCTACACTAAAATTGACCACATAATTGGAAGTAAATCACTCCTCAGCAAATGCAAAAGAACAGAAATCGTAACAAACAGTCTCTCAGACCACAGTGCAATCAAGTTAGAACTTAGAATTCAAAAACTAACTCAGAACCGCACAGCTTCATGGAAACCGAACAACTTGCTCTTGAATGTTGACTGGGTAAACAATGAAATGAAGACAGAAATAAAGATGTTCTTCAAAACCAACCAGAATGAAGACACAACATACCAGAATCTCTGGGACACATTTAAAGCAGTCTCTAGAGGAAAATATATAGCAATAAGTGCCCACATGAAAAGCAAGAAAAGATGAAAAATTGACACCCTATCATCAAAATTGAAAGAGCTAGAGGAGCAAGATCAAAAAAACTCAAAACCTAGCAGAAGACAAGAAATAACTAACATCAGAGCAGAACTGAAGGAGATAGAGACCAAAAAAAAAACCATTCAAAAATTCAATAAATCCAGAAGCTGGTTTTTCGAACAGATCAACAAAACAGACAGACCACTAGCCAGATTAATAAAAAAGAAAAGAGAGAATAACCAAATAGATGCAATAAAAAACAATAAAGGGGATATCACCACAGATTCCACAGAAATTCAAACCATCATCAGAGATTATTACAAACATATCTATGCACATAAACTAGTAAACCTGGAAGAAATTGATAAATTCCTGGACAATTGCCTCCTCCCAAGCCTAAACCAGGAAGAAGTCAAAACCCTGAATAGACCAATAACAAGGTCTGAAGTTGAGGCAGCAATTAAGAGCCTACCACCCAAAAAAAGCCCAGGTCCAGACGGGTTCACAGCCGAATTCTACCAGACATACAAAGAGGAGCTGGTACCACTCCTTCTGAAACTATTCCAAATAATCCAAAAGGAGGGAATTCTTCCCAAATCATTTTATGAGACCAACATCATCCTGATACGAAAACCTGGCAGAGACTCAACAAGAAAAGAAAACTTCAGGCCAATATCCATGATGAACATAGATGCAAAAATCTTCAATAAAATACTGGCAAGCCAATTGCAACAGCACATCAAAAAGCTTATCCACCATGATCAAGTGGGTTTCATCCCGGGGATGTAAGGCTGGTTCAACATACGCAAGCCTATAAACATAATTCACCACATAAACAGAACCAAAGACAAAAACCACATGATTATCTCAATTGATGCAGAGAAGGCCTTTGACGAAATTCAACAGCCCTTTATGCTAAAAACCCTCAATAAACTAGGTATTGACAGAAGGTATCTCAAAATAATAGCTATTTATGACAAACCAACAGCCAATATCATACTGAATGGGCAAAAACTGGAAGTATTCCCTTTGAAATCTGCCACTAGACAAGGATGCCCTCTCTCACCACTGCTATTCAATATAGTACTGGAATTTCTAGCCAGAGCAATCAGTCAAGAAAAAGAAATAAAGGGTATTCAAATAGGAAAGGAGGAAGTCAAATTGTCTCTATTTGCAGACGACATGATTGTATATCTAGAAGACCCCATTGTCTCAGCCCAAAATCTCCTGAAACTGAAAAGCAACTTCAGCAAAGTCTCAGAATACAAAATCAAAGTGCAAAAATCACAAGCATTCCTATACACCAATAACAGACTTAAAGAGGGCCAAATCAAGAACAAACTGCCATTCACAATTGCTACAAAGAGAATAAAATATCTAGGAATACAACTAACAAGGAATGTAAAGGACCTCTTCAAGGAGAACTACAAACCACTGCTCAACGAAATAAGAGAGGACACAAACAGATGGAGAAACATTCCATGTTCATGGTTGGGAAGAATCAATATCGTGAAAATGGCCATACTGCCCAAAGTAATTTACAGATTCAATGCTATCCCCATCAAGCTACCAATGACCTTCTTCACAGAACTGGAAAAAAACACCTTAAACTTCATATAGAACCAAAAGAGAGCCCACATAGCCAAGTCAATTCTAAGCCAAAAGAACAAAGTGGGAGACATCATACAACCAGACTTCAAACTACAGTACAAGGCTACAGTAATCAAAACAGCATGGTACTGGTACCAAAACAGAGATATAGACCAATGGAACAGAACAGAGGCCTCGGAAGCAACACAACATATCTACAACCATCCGATCTTTGACAAACCTGACAAAAATAAGCAATGGGGAAAGGAGTCCCTGTTTAATAAATGGTGTTGGGAAAACTGGCTAGCCATGTGCAGAAAGCAGAAATTGGACCCCTTCCTGACACCTTACACTAAAATTAACTCCAGATGGATTAAAGACTTAAACATAAGACCTAACACCATAAAAACCTTAGAAGAAAATCTAGGCAAAACCATTCAGGACATAGGCGTAGGCAAGGACTTCATGACCAAAACACCAAAAGCACTGGCAACAAAAGCAAAAATAGACAAATGGGACCTAATCAAACTCCACAGCTTCTGCACGGCAAAAGAAACAGTCATTAGAGTGAATCAGCAACCAACAGAATGGGAAAAAATTTTTGCAGTTTACCCATCAGACAAAGGGCTGATATCCAGAATTTACAAAGAGCTAAACAGATTTACAAGAAAAAAACAAACAAGTCCATTCAAAAGTGGGCAAAGAATATGAACAGACACTTTACAAAAGAAGACATACATGAGGCCAACAAACATATGAAAAAATACTCATCATCACTGGTCATTAGAGAAATGCAAATCAAAACTACATTGAGATAACATCTCACTCCAGTTAGAATGGCGATCTTTAAAAAATCTAGAGACAACAGATGCTGGAGAGGGTGTGGAGAAATAGGAACTCTTTTACATTGTTGGTGGTAGTGTAAATTAGTTCAACCATTGTGGAAGACAGTGTGGCGATTCCTCAAGGACATAGAAATAGAAATTCCATTTGACCCAGCAATCCCATTACTGAGTATATATCCAAAGGATTATAAATCGTTCTACTATAAGGACACATGCACACCAATGTTCATTGTAGCACAGTTTACAATAGCAAAGACCTGGAACCAACCTAAATGCCCATCAATTACAGACTGGACAGGGAAAATGTGGCACATGTACACCATGGAATATTATGCAGCCATCAAAAACGATGAGTTTGTGTCCTTTGTAGGGACATGGATGAACCTGGAAGCCATCATTCTCAGCAAACTGACACAAGAGCAAAAAGTCAAACACCGCGTGTTCTCACTCATAGGCGGATGTTGAACAATGAGAACACATGGACACAGGGAGGGGAGCACTACATACTGGGGTCTGTTGGGGGAAATAAGGGAGGGACAGCAGGGGGTGTGGAGTTGGGGAGAGTTAGCATGGGGAGAAATGCCAGATATAGGTGATGGAGAGGAAGGCAGCAAATCACACTGCCACGTGTGTGCCTATGCAACAATCTTGCATGTTCTTCACATGTACCCCAAAACCTAAAATGCAAAAATAAAAAATAAAAATAAAAATAAAAATAAAGAAAGGATATGACTCTGACCTAGAGATGCCTTCTAGATTTTTTTTATGCACTACCTTCAAATTAGAGCTACCAGCATGCATACCCTCCAGCTAGGTAACAAATAAAGGAAATTTACAATCTTTGTAACTCCACTGGCAGAAAATAAAACCCATGAATATTCCAATAGGAGGAAAACAGGACTGTATTCTATATTCAAGAATTACCAGATGACAATTTTCTCAGACTGCCAAAAAATGGAAATTAGAGAGGCATAGGGCTGCCCTGGCAGCCACCTTGCCATGGCATCTTGCCTTTTGAATTTGGAATTCCTTGTTAAGCCAGAGGCAATGTGGAAGTAGCTCAGCCTGACCCAAATAAGAACCTTGGATAAATTCCTCCTTGTCATTTTATGCCTGTGATCCTTGGGCACTACCCAAATTGCAAACTTTGGCTGACATCAACAATCCAACAATTTGTCTCCATGCCACTCCTCTTTACCACCCTTCTCTACCTAATTTCATGCTGCTCCTCTCTCTCTCAACATTTCCACTACACCATCTGGACTTTGTTCCATTGTAAACAAAGTCCACTTCTAAGTCTGCGACTTTCCTCCATCTCATCCCATCTCACGCCATGCTCATTACATCTCCTGTTGCCAGCTGAAAGCTGGCTCTCTACCCTGCAACGCCATATCCCATATAGCCATCTGAAAGTTTGTCTTTCTTGCACAATATGCAATTTTCTTACCATTCTCCTTAGTCCCCCATTGCATTTTCTAAACAATGAAGAAGCCAAATATGTATGCCAGGGACCATATTTGGCTTCTTCATTGTTGTGTCTCCAGAGGTTAGGAGTAGTAAAAGCTCAATAAATTTTTTTTTTCTTTTTGAGACAGGGTCTTGCTCTGTCACCGAGGCTGGAGTGCAGTGTCATGAGCCTAGCTCACTGCAGTCTCAAACTCCTGGGCTCAAGCAATCTTCCCATCTCAGCCTCCCAAGTAGCTGGAACTACAGACACACGGCACCACATATGCCTGGCTAACTTATTTTTTAGAGATGGGGTCTTGCTATATTGCCCAGACAGGACTTGAGCTTCTAAGTTTAAGTGGTCCTCCCAGCTTGGCCTCTAAAAGCACCAGGATGACAGGCAGGAGCGACTGCACTTAGCCAAAGATTTTCTTTAAAGTACCAGAGTAAATAGTTTAGACTCTGTGGAATATACTGGCTATGTTGCAATTACCTGACTCTACAGTTATGGCTTAAAAGCAGCCATAAACAATATGTAAACAAGCATGGCTGTATTCCAATAAAACCTTATTTTGTTTATAATTTTTTTTATCTTCAATATTGTGAGTACATAGTAGGTGTATATATTTATGGGGTACATGACACGTTTTGATCCAGGCATGCAATACATAAAAATCACATCATGAAGAATGGGGTATCTATCCCCTCAAGCATTTATCCTTTGTGTTACTAACAATCCAATTACACTCTTCTTGTTATTGTTAAATGTCAGTTAAGTTACTGGCTATAGTCACCTGTTGTGCTATCAAATAGTAGTTCTTAGTCATTCTTTCTAAGTATTTTTGGTACCCACTAACCACCTGTATTAGCTCATTTTCATGCTGCTAATAAAGACATACACAAGACTGGGCAATTTACAAAAGAAAGAGGTTTAATGGACGGACTCACAGTTTCACGTGCCTGGGAAGGACTCACAATCATGGTGGAAGGTGAAAGGCACGTCTCACATGGCAGCAGACAAGAGAAGAGAGCTTGTGCAGGGAAACTCCCCTTTATAAAACCATGAGATCGCAGGACACTTATTCACTATCATGAGAATAGCACAGGAAAACACCTGCCCCTATGATTCAATTACCTCCCACCAGGTCTTTCCCATAACACGTGAGAGTTGTGGGAGCAACAATTCAAGATGAGATTTGGGTGGGGACACAGCCAACCTATATTACCACCTGTTGGAATTTACTTGGGTGGCTAGCAAAATATTAGAAAAATATTAGGCAAAGTTATAGATTAGTCCCAAACCTTTTGGAAGGCTGAAAGGTTTTATTGGAACAAGTTGAAGGCAGTCAGTCCATTATGTTAGGGAAGAGATAGGGACAATAAAAGGCTTTCCCATTTTAAGTCTGTTTACCCCACATCCCTTTGTCTCTACTCTGTTTACTGATGTAAACTTTGTGCTGGATGGTCCTCTCAGGGGGAGATCAAAGGGGAATTACCCATTAATAGTGTTTACTCTAGGCCCAGAACCTAAAGCTTTTATCATTCATAAAACCACTCTTTTAATCATGTTAATTATCCATAAGTGTGTTGACCTAGAACCTCTGCTATGAAATCTTTATGGAATAAATGTGTGGATGTACAGGGAGTCTAGGTGGATTGGTTGCATTTCACCTCTGAAAGCAGCCAACAGCCATCCCTAGCCCACTTGAATCACTGTAATGGTGTGAAAGTGCATTCATTCATCCATCGTTGAGTCAGAATCTGCAGGCCAGACCTCTGTAGGTGGTGGCCAACGTCTCAACCATCCAATAAAACTTTTTACAAAAGCAGGCAGCAAACCCAGATTTGGCCCACAGGTAGTTTGCAGACCTCTACTCTGTTAATCTTTCACACTTATGCAAAAATAAAATCCCTTTTTACTTGAAAATCACAATAACTATATATTTCATCCAAATTCTCTTTGCTCCTCTTATATATCCAACTACTGGTCCATCCATATTTGTTAAGGACTCTGGCATCTGGTTCACAATCCATTTTTAATCCCACCATCATTCTGGATGATTGCTAAATCCATAAAGCTGATTGATATATCACAACCTCATAGTGCCTTGATTTCCTCAATGACTTTTGCCTCCACTCCATTTCAATAACTTACTCCTTTGGGCAATTTTCCACCTGCAATACCTTCAAAGCAATATTCCACTCTGACTACAACTCCTATCCTACAAGTTTTCCAACTCTTCACTTCCCAAAAAGTCTGCCCTTTGACTTCGAATCCCTCCATTTTCTGTTAGTCCCCACCTGGAAGAGCACTTTCCTCCTACCCAGTCTGCACACTGTGGTCAATCACTGTATTCTGTATTGTCTTGCTAGCATCCTCGGTCCTCTTGCTCCCTTTTCTTACCATTGTATCTCTGACTGCCAAAACCATATCTCACTGCTGAATCAATTACCAGACTTCTCTGATCCTATAGCCAAATGTCTGAACACAGCTGGAGAAAAGTGTACCACTATATGAATTTGAGCTACTATAAATTCATAATTTTAAACCTTAACTGGGCCCTCACTCCCTCTAGTCAATCCTTGTTAATGGTCTTTGTTGAACTCCCTTTGTATTCATCCTAAGCAAGACAACATGGTGCTATAAAAAGATCACAGGCTTGGAAAGCAAACAGACCTGAGTTTGAAATCTGCTTTCACCATTTATTTGCTGTGTGATATTGAACAAGTTACTTAACCTCTTTTCATGTCAGTTTCTTCATTAGTAAAACGGGAATTATAGCTACTTTATATGTTAAATGTGATAACATATGTAAAACAATTAACACAGTTCCTGACATCCAGCAGGTGCTCAATAAATGATAGCTATTAATAAGAGCTCAGATTAGCTGGTGATTATACTTCCTCCTTCACGAAGACCATTAAGTGTTTCTTAGACTGGGTTCCCCAGAAAGCAAAGAAATGGTTTATGTGTTACTATTTGGATGAACAATTAAAAAAGCTGAAGTTCAACCATTTTGACATACAGAAACCATGTAGCTCAGCTTAAATGTTATTAGAGAGTGCAATCCCACAGAATAAAAAGGGAAAGCTGAAAAAGTAAGAGTCAATATGAAGGTGCATTGGTAATCAAGTTTAAGCTCCTGGGACCATTTTCAGAGAGAGAGTATAAACATGACTTGCATCTCAGATGAGTGGAGAAGGAAGATGGAAAGAGAACTAAATATCTAGCTCCAATCTCTTTTTTGGTTTGTTTTATGAGACAGGGTCATGCTGTCACCTACCCAGGCTGGAGTGCACTGGTATGATTGTCACTCACTACAGGCCTTGAACTCTTGGGGCTCAAGCAATCTTCATGCCTCAGCCTCCTAAGCAGGTGAGGCTACAGGCATGTACTACCATGCCCAACTAACTTTTATTTCATCTTATTAGTAGAGATGGGGGTCCTGCTTTGTTACCCAGGCTGGTCCTGAACCCCTGGCTTCAAGGGATCCTCTCAACTCTATGTTGGGATTACAGGCATGAGCCACCACACCTGGCCCCCATCTTTTATGAATCAAAGGTGTGCACTAAAGGGAGGCAGCATTAATTCCCCTGCATCTCTAGGCTGCACTCTGCGGGAGCGCCCCAGTCAGAGGCAGAGTGAGCATGCAATGCAGAGCTGACTGAGAACCACCACGTAAGTCAGTCAGAGCCCCCCCAAAAGCAGGGCTGGAGACTGAAGCAATAGCCAAGAGACCCTGAGACGATAATACCAAGAGGATCCTGAACTGGGGTGTAAGAAGTGGCTGATACACAGAGTGAACCT
Source organism: Sapajus apella (assembly GCF_009761245.1). Taxonomy (NCBI): domain Eukaryota; kingdom Metazoa; phylum Chordata; class Mammalia; order Primates; family Cebidae; genus Sapajus; species Sapajus apella. The sequence continues at coordinate 1,934,991 of NW_022437042.1, forward strand.
CCTTGACTTCCTTTTCACTCCTCAAACTGTCCTGTAACTGTATCCACTCTTTCTTTCCGTAGGAGGAAGGGACACTTCTCCTGTTTAGAGCTAATGTCCGCCCCTCTACCCCCTCCCTACTCTTCTCACTCACGTCTGTACTCTCAATTTCAATCCTTCCCACCTCCCCAGGAACTTTTACCTTCAACTTATCCCACTCTCTTGATCTCTTCCCCTCTACCTACTAATGTCTGCTCAGGTCTTTGCTTTCCTTAAAATAGCTTTCCTTTACTTTTGTACAGGCTTCTAGCTACTTCCTTTTCTCTTTCTTTCTCAGTAAAATATCATAAATGAGTAATCCAGACTTAACCATCTCTACCTCAGAGCAGTAAGAACAGATCTCATCATTCTACTGAAACACCTTTGCTGAGGTCATCGCTGTCCTCCCTATGGTCTTATCTAATAGATACATTTCTGTTTATATCTATCTTGGTTTCTCTGCAGCATTTGATTCTGTTGCCTTCTCTATTCGCACTGAAACACTTCGGCAGTTCAGTTACCCTGACACCATTATTAGCTACTTCTCCTAATTCTTTTGCTGGCTTCTTTTCTCTTAACCTCCATCCAGTCCTTAAGTGTGGAGTTCGCCAGAGCCCTTTCCTCAGCCCCCTTCTTCCTTCACTCCACATATCCTCCCTGGAATTCAAGTATATTTTGTGCTGATGACTTCCAAGCTTATATGTCCAGCAAGACCTCTTCCTCAGCACTCCAAACATATGTATTCAGCTGCTTAGTGGACATTTCCAGAAGACACTTTAAACTCAACATTTTAAAAACTAAACTCAACATTTTAAAACCTAAACTCATTATCAACAACCTCCACCCCAATCTTGCCTTTTTCTTTTTTATTTATTTATTTATTTATTTGAGAGGAAATCTCACTCTGTTGCCTAGGCTAGAGTGCAGTGGCCACAATCTCAGCTCGCTACAACCTCTACCTCCCTGGTTCAAGTGATATTCCTGCCTCAGCCTTCCCAGTAGCTGGGATTACAGGTGCGTGCCACCACGCCTGGCTAATTTTTGTATTTTTAGTAGAGATGGGAGCCTGCCAGCCATGTTGGGCAGACTGGTCTCGAACTCCTGACCTCAAGCAATCCACTCCCTCAGCCTCCCAGAGTGCTAGGATCACAGGCACGAGCCACCGCACCTAGCCACCAATCTTGCCTTTAAAACCTATCTGCAGATAATACCTGTTCTCATCATTACACTTTGCATTTTATTCAACATTTAATAGTTAAGCACCTACTCCATACCATACAGCATTCTAAATGCTTGCTGTAGTCTCTCTGGTTTTTTGTCAGGTGTTTTGTTTGACCACACCTCACCTGGACTTCTGGTTTCTCTGGCTTGCCATATCCCAGCACTTGATATTTGGTCCTGGTCCCTTCATTGTGGCTACCCTTTAAACTCCTCCACCAGGGGAGGTTTTGAACCCCGGGAACCAGAATTCCTCATATGAAAAATCTTGGACTCCTCCTGGCACCACCAAGTCTAGCTGAAGCAGCTGGGCAAGAGTAGGGCTACAGTCCGAAATAGCACACTCTCACAGTGCCCAGCACAGGGCATAGGGGGACGTGCAGTGGGAGACAGAGATGAGGATGAGAAGGAATAGAGATCTGCTCACTGTAGCTCTAACAAGCTAGACCTATGCCCACCAACAGGTACTAAGCACTAAGTAAAATGCGTAGCCAATAACTCTTAGCATACTCAGTTCAAAGAGTAAGTCCTGAACTTCTCAGCCTGACACACACACCTTCCATCCCATTCTATCTCCCTAGTCTTCCATACACAGACTTTGAATAATCTTTCTCCACATTATGTCCTGGAACTGGATACAGATTGAATCCCAGGTTGAATTTCAGGTCACAGTTTTGGATCTTGGTACGTAAAACTGTTACTGGTACCAGCAATGTTCTGACTACCTATACTGGCCCAATGTTGAGACTCAAAAACAAGTGAGGGAAATGATTGGTTAGGCAAGATTACGAAGTGCCTTGAGTATCAGATTAAGAACCAAGGCTTTAAACTTGTAAGAGGTAGGGAATCTATGAAGTTTCTAGGCAGGAAAGCAAGATGATAAAAACAAAAGCCATGTTATAGAAGCTGGTAGAGTAGTAGAAGTAGTTGTAGTGAAGATTGACTGAAAAGGAAGACCGGAAGCAAGGAAAGCCATTGGAGACCTATTTCAGCAATCCAGGAATGAGGTAATCAGCCCAGTCAACTACACCTGCCTCATCTCTTCAGGCTTAATCCCTCATCAAACAGACCATGAAATCTAAATGGGGAACCTTCAGCCAGCATTGGAAGACAGATGGCCATATTTGGAACAAGTTCAGAACATTGCATGACCAGTAAATGAAATTGATATCACTGCAGTCCATTCATTGGATGGCTTCAGTTTTTAAATAGGGGTTCTTTTCCACTTCAACATAAATATCTGAAGTGTCTCCTTTACTGTGAGCACTAACATTTGGGGCTATTTACTAGATCACCACCAATAATAGACGATGACTCTCTCCTAGATTGTCCATGCCTTATTTTGCAAATTACCCTTCATTACGCTTTCATTTTAGAATTTTATTACAGGGTCTAAAAAATAAACTGATTGCTCATATGGCTTTTGCAGGGATAGCCCTCAAAAGGGAATATTAATTAGTTATGCCTCTAGATCTGAAAAAACTAATGTCACAATATTTATAATGATTTTTGGCCAATCGACTTCAACTTTATTTACTCATAAAAGGAAAGAAATTTTACTTATTTGCTCCTATTTATAACTGTCTTCTCATTAGAATCTTGCCATCAATGGTCCATGGCTACTGTAATCAAGATCTAGAATGGAGGGGGGCGGCTAAGAACAGAGTTATAATCCCAGCCCTTTGGGAGGCCAAGGCAGGAGGATCACTTGAGACCAGGAGCTCAAAACCACTCTGGGCAACATAGTGAGACTCCGTCTCTAGAAAAATAAAAATAAAAAATAAAATGCAGGGGTGGAAGACAGTAGTAGGCAATCTTATATGGAAAGATTATAAGCTTTTATTTGAATAGTAACTAGGAAGCCAATTTGATAATAAGACAAAGAAGATAATTAGAATTGGGAAAAAATACCCATAATTCCCTAAAATAAAATGTCTTGTAATTGTGAGACAAACTTTAATAAAAGTATTGGACAAATATACATATATATATATATATATATTTTTTTTTTTTGAGTTAGAGTTTTGCTCTTGTTGCCCAGGCTGGAGCACAATGGCATGATTTCGGCTCATTGCAACCTCTACCTCCCAGGTTCAAGCGATTCTCCTGCCTCAGTGTCCCGAGTAGCTGGGATTACAGGCATGTGCCACCACACCTGACTAATTTTGTATTTTTAGTAGAGACGGGTTTTTGCCATGTTGGTCAGCCTGGCCTATGAACTCCTGACCTCATGATCCACCCACCTCGGCCTCCCAACATGCTGGGATTATGGAACATATTTTTACCTCAGCTGTAATGTGTGTACTGTACATGGTATCTAAAAGGCTCAGAGATATATTACATAATCTACAATAAATTTGTATGAGATACAATTTAATATCATCTAGATACAGTCAGAAGTAAGTTCAAGCAAAAGACAAACCCAATAAAGAGCTATTATTCAAAATATGCAATGAACTCTTAAAACTCAGCAATAAGAAAACAAACAACTCAGCTAAAAAATAGGCAAAAGGTCTGGGAGTGATGATTCAGGCCTATAATCTCACTATTTTGGGGGGTTGAGGCAGAGGAATTGCTTGAGCCCAGGAGTTTGAGACCAGCCTAGGAAACAAAGTGAGACCCTGTCTCTATAAAAAAATAATAATAGGCTGGACACGGTGGCTCATGCCTGTAATCCCAGCACTTTGGGAGTCCAAGGTGGGTGGATCACAAGGTCAGGAGATCAAGACCATCCTGACCAACATTGTGAAACCCCATCTCTACTAAAAAATACAAAAAATTAGCTGGGCGTGGTGGTGCACACCTGTAGTCCCAGCTACTTGGGAGGCTGCGGCAAGGGAATCACTTGAACACAGGCAGCAGAGGTTGCAGTGAGCTGAGATCGTGCCACTGCACTCCAGCTGGGTGACAGAGCAAAACTCCATCTCAAAAAATAAAAATAATAACATAATTAGCCAGATGTGATAGTGCACTGTTGTGATCCCAACTACGCAGGAGGGCTGAAGAAGAGGATTGCTTGAGCCTAGGAGGTCAAGGCTGCAGTGAGCCATGTTTGCGCCACTGCACTCCACCCTGGGTTACAGAGGGAGACCCTGTTTCAGAAATAAAATTAAAAATTGAAAAATAGGCAAAAACCTGAACAGACCTCATCAAACAAGATATATAAGTGGCAAATAAGCATATGAAAAGATATCTAACATCATATGTCGTTAGGAAATTGCAAATTAAAACAACAATGAGATACCACTACACATCTATTAGAATGGCCAAAATTCAAAACAATGACAACACCAAATACTGATGAGACTATGTAGCAACAGGAACTTTCATTTATTGCTGTAGGAATGCAGAATGCTATAGCCACTTTAAAAGATGGTTTGGCAGTTTCTTACAAAACTAAATATACTCTCACTAAATGAGCCAGCAGTCACGCTTCTTTGTATTTGCTCAAAGGAGTTGAAAACCCATGTCCACACAAAAACCTGTACACAGACTGGGTGCAGTGACTCATGCCTCTAATCCCAGAACTTTAAGAGGCTGTGGTGGGAGAATCACTTGAGCCCAGGAGTTCGAGACCAGCCTGGCAACACAACAAGATTCCATCTCAACAAAAGAAAATTTGAAAATTAGAAGAAGAGGTGGAACAAGATGACAGAATAGAAGGCTCCATCAATCGTTCCCCCGGCAAGGACGCCAATTTAACAACTATCTACACACACAAAAAAACACCTTCATGAAAATAAAAATCAAGGGAACCCTCAGGGTACCTGGTTTTAACTTCATATTGCTGAAAAACACTCTGAAGAGGTAGAAAGGAGTCTTGAATCACTGAAGCCACTCCTCCCCTGCTTCCCAGCAAACAGGGTGGTGTGGTGCAGAGAGGTTCTCTGAGTGCTGGGGGAGGGAAAGCATAACAATCACGAGGCACTGAACTCAGTCATGTCCTATTAGAGCAGAAAGAAAAACCCAGATCAAACTCAGCTGACTCTGGCCCACAGAGGAAGCACTTAAACTAGCCCTAGCCAGAAGGGAATCACCAATCCCAGCGGTTTCAACTTGAGTTCCCACACACCTCACCATTGAGGTCTAAGGGGCTCTGGGTCTCTAAAAAAACTTGAAAGTCCAGGTCACAAGGACTGTAACTCTTAGGTGAGTCCCAGTACTGAACTGGACCCAGAGACAGTGAACTGGAGTCCTGGCAACATGACAAGACTCCATGTTGTTTGTCTCCAGTATGTCACAACGTGACATAACGAGACACCAGCTGGTGTAACTAAGGGAGTGCTGACATCATCCCTCCTCTAATCCCAGGCTGCACAGCTTGCAGCTTCGAAAGAGACTCTTCATTCTGCTTGAGAAGAGGAGAAGGAAGAGTGGGGAGGACTTTGTCTTGTATCTTGGATACCAGCTCGGCCACAGCAGGATAGGGCATTGCTCAGAGTCATGAGACCCCCATTTCAGGCCCTAGCTCTGATATGACATTTCTAGACATTACTTGGGCCAGAAGCAAACCTGCTGCCTTTATGGGAAGGACCCAACCCTGGCAGAGAGCATTATCTGGTAAATTAAGAACTCCTGGGCCTTTAATAACCAGCAGCAATACCCAGGTACTGTGTCAGGGGCCTTGAGTGAGCTGCTGAGACTTGCTCGATTCAGATATCAGCTCAGCTACAGGGAGTTAGAGCAGTAAATGGGCTCTTAGAGTCCTCTATTCCAGGAACTGACGCTTGGATGGCATTTTTGGACCTGCCCTGGGCCACAGGGGAGCCCACTGCCCTGAAGGGTAAGTGACAGGCCAGGCAGCATTCACCACAAGCTGACTTAAGAGCCCTTGGGCCCTAAGGGAACATCCATCAGTAGTAGTCTGGTAGTAATAGTAGTAGTGGTAGTAATAGTAGACCCATGGCCTGTGGTGACAGTGGCTACAATGTGAGGCCCCTCTGCCTTTGGAAAAAGGAGGGAAGACTGGGAAGGACTGCATCTTGTGGGAAGGACAACAACATCTTGTGAACTCTAGTCAGGGACAAGAGTCAAAAACTTCTAAGAGGCCTGGGGGACCTCGCTGCCCTGAAGGGAAGGATACAGGTCTGGCTGATTTTGCCACCTACTGATGGCAGAGCCCAGGGCCTTGAGCGAACATAGGCAGTAGCCAGGGAGTGGTTACAGTAGGCCTTCAGTGAGACCCAAGGCTATGCTGGCTTCAGGTCTCACTCAGCACAGTCGTAGTGTTGGTGGTCACAGGGGTGCTTGTGTTACTCCACCCCCCAGCTTTAGGTGGCTCAGAACAGACAGAGAGACCCCATTTGTTTGGGAGAAAGTAAAGGAAGAGAACAACAGTCTCTGCCTAGTAACCCAGAGAATTCCCATGGATCTTTTCCAAAACCATCAAGGCAGTACCTCTATAAGACTGCAAGAAACACAGCGTTACTGGGCTTAGGGTGTCTCCTAAAACAGTTACAGCTTAGATAACAACACCCAAGACCTTTCAGATATCTGGAAAGCCTTCCCGAGAAGAAAGGCTACAAGTAAGTACAGACAGTGAAGGCTACAATAAATGCCTTACTCTTCAATGCCCAGAAACCAAAGAACATCTACTAGCATCAACACCAACCAGGAAAACATGCCCTTACCAAATGAGCTAAATAAGGCACCAGCAACCAATCCTGGAGAAACAGAGATATGTGACCTTTCAGACAGAGAATTCAAAATAGCTCTGTTGAGAAATCTCAAAGAAATTCAAAAGAATACAGGAAGGAATTGATAATTATATCAGATATATTTAACAAAGAGATCAAAATAATGAAAAAGAATCAAGCAGAAATTCTGAAGCTGAAAAATTCAATTAGTATAATGAAGAATACATCAGAGTCTTCTAATAGCAGAATTGATCAAGCAGAAGAAAGAATTAGTGAGCTTGAAGACAGGCTATTTGAAAATACACAGAGGAGACAAAAGAAAAAAGAATTTAAAAAAATGAGTCACACCTACAGGATCCAGAAAATGGCCTTAAAAAGGCAGTATAAGAGTTATTGGCCTTAAAGAGGAGGTAGAGAAAGAAATGGGGGTAGAAAGTTTATTCAGAGGAATAATACATATAGTTTCCCAAACCTAGAGAAAGCTATCAATATACAAGTACAAGAATGTTATAGAACATCAAGCAGATTTAACACAAAGAAGATGACTTCAAGGCATTTAATAATCAAACTCTCAAAGATATGGGATAAAGAAAGGATTTTAAAAGCAGCAAGAAAAAATAAACTAATAACATACAGTGGAGCTCCAATACATCCGGCAGCAGACTAGCAGACTTTTCAGTGGAAACTTTATAGAACAGGAGAGAGTAGCATGACATATTTAAAGTGCTGAAGGAAAAAACTTTTACCCCAGAATAGTGTATCTGGCAAAAATATCCTTCAAACATGAAGGAGAAATAAAGATTTTCCCAGACAAACAAAAGATAAGGGACTTCATCAACCCCAGACCTGTCCTACAAGAAATGCTAAAGGGAGTTCTTCAATCCAAAAGAAAAGGACATTAATGAGCAAAAAGAAATCATCTGAAGGTACAAAACTCACTGGTAATAACAAATACAGAGAAAAACAGAGTTACTATAACACTGTAACTGTGGTGTGTAAACTACTCTTAAGTAGAAAGACTAAATGATAAACCAATCAAAAATAATAACTACAACAACTTTTCAAGACATAGAAAGTACAGTAAGATATAAATGGAAATGACAAAATGTTAAAAAGTAGAGGGATGACTTTAAGGCATAAAGTTTTTATTAGTTTCCTTTTTGCTTATCTGTTTATTCAAACAGTGGTAGGTTGTTATCAGATTAAAATAATGGGTTAAAAGATAGAATTTGTAAGCCTTATGGTCAATAATATGGCTTGGCTCTGTGTCCCCACCCAAATCTCATGTTGAATTGTAATCGTCAATGTTGGGGGAGGGATCTGGTAAGAGATGACTGGATCATAGAGGCGGATTGCCTCCTTGCTGTTGTGGTGATAGTGAATGAAAAAGAAAAGAATGATAAGAAATATATAATTTTAAAAGTATGTAGCACTTCCCCCTTCTTCCTCTCTTCCTCCTCCTCTGGCCATGTGCAGACATATTTTGCTTCCCCTTCTGCCATGATTGTAAGTTTCCTGAGATCTCCCAGACTTGTGGAATTCTGAGTCAATTAAACCTCTTTTCTTTATAAATTACCTAATCTTAGGTAGTTCTGATAGCAGTGCAAGAATGGACTAATACAGTAACTTCAAACCAAAAAACATGCAATGGACACACACAAAAAAAAGCAAGAAACTAAATCATACCACCAGAGAAAATATGTTAAGTGAAATAAGCCAGGCACAGAAAGACAAACATCACATGTTGTCACTTATTTGTGGGATCTAAAAATCTAAACAATTGAACTCATGGTCATAGAGAATAGAAGAATGGTTACCAGAGGGTGGGAAGGGTAGTGGGTAGTTGAGGGGAGAGGTGGGGATGGTTAATGGATGCCAAATAATAGAAAGAATGAAAAAGATGATTTGATAGCACAACAGAGTGGCTTTAGTCAATAATAACTTAATTGTGCATTTTTAAATAACTAGACCAGGCGTGTGCCTCATGCCTGTAATCCCAGCACTTCAGGAGGCTAAGGTGGAAGGATTACTTGAGGTCAAGAGTTTGAGAGCAGCCTGGCTAACATGGTGAAACTCTATCTCTACTAAAAATACAAAAATTAGCCTGGCGTGGTGGTGTGTGCCCGTAATCCCAGCTACTCAGGAGGCTGAAGCAGAAGAATTGCTTGAACCTGGGAAGTAGAGGTTGCAGTGAGCTGAGATCATGTCACTGCACTCTAGCTTGAGTGATAGAAACTCCATCTCAAAATAAATAAATAAATAAATGCAATCAGATTGTTTACAACACAAAGGATAAATACTTGAGAGGATGGATACCCTGTTCTCCATAATGTGATTATTACACATTACATGCCTGTACCAAAACATTTCATGTACCCCATAAATATATATATATACATATATATATACATATATACACATATATATATACACATATATATACACATATATATATATACATATATATCTTATGTACTCACAAAATTAAATATTTTAAAATTTTTTAATTAAATATTAGCTGGGCATGGTGACACATGCCTGTAATCCCAGCTACTCAGGGAGGATGAGACAGGAGAATCCCTGGAGCCCAGGAGTTCGAGGCTGCAGTGAGGGCTATAATTGTGCCACGGCATTCAGCCTGGGTAATAAAGTGAGACCCTGTCTCTCTTTTAAAAAAATCCAGGAGTGTAAGCCTAACCAGGGCAACATAGCAAGACCCTATCTGTACAAAAATAAAAAATTAGCTGGATGTAGTGTCATACATCTGTAGTCCTAGCTACTTGAGAGACTGAGGTGGGAGGATAGCTTGAACTCAGGATTTTAAGGCTGCAGTGAGCTATAATGGCACCACTACACTCCAGCCTGAGTGACAGAGCAATATCCTGTCCCCCAAAAAAAGCCTGTAAAGAGATGTTTCTAGCAGCTTTATTCATAATTGCCAAAACTTGAAAGCAACCAAAATGTCCTTCAATCAGTGAGTGGCTAAATAAACTAGAGTAATCCAGACAATGGAATATTATTCACACTAAGAACTGAGCTACCAAAACGTGAGAAAACATGGAAGAACCATAAATGCATATTACTAAGTGAAGGAAGCCAATCTGAAAAGGCTACATACCATATTATACCAACTATATGACATTCTGGAAAAGGCAAAACTATGGATACAGCAAAAAGATCAAAAAGTGGTAGCCAGGGTAAAGGGGGAGGGAGAAATGAATAGGCAAAGCACAGAGGATTTTTAGGGCAGTGATACTATTCTGTATGAAACTGTAATGGTGGATGAATGTCATTATACATTTGTCCAAACCCATAGAATGTGCAACAACACGAGTGAACCCTAATGTAATCAATGGACTTTGGGTGATGATGATGTATCAATGTAGTTTCATCGGTTATAACAAATTTACCACTGTGATGTGGGATGTTAATAGTGGGAGGCACTAGAGTACAGGGTAAAAGCCGTTGAAAGAGCAATGACAATATATAGGCAAAATAGTAAATGGGTAGGGTAAAATGTGCTAACATCCTTTTGTTGGTAAAGAGAAGGACAGAACCATTAAGTAGCTTGTTGGATTTATCAGAAAAATTATATTTAAGTATCATAAAATTGTAAAGAAATCCTTGAAAGGATAAAAATACAATATACAGCTTCTAAACCAACAGAAGAAATTAAAGGAATGTGGAAAGCTTTGTTAATCCAATAGAAAGCTGAGGAGGGAAAGAAAGAGGGAGAAAGTAAGGAAAATGGTGAATAGAACCTAAAGTAGGTGGGAAAAAAGCAAATTGCAGAATGATATGCATATATTGACATAATTTATATGAAGTTTTAAAAGCCCAGAAAACACTTAAAGCCCACCAAAGCATTGGAATAGACATTTCTCAAAAGGAATACAAATGGCCAGCAAATATATGAAAAAATGTTCAACATCACTAATCATCAGGGAAATGCTAATTAAAACAACAATGAGATCTTATCTTACCCCATTTTTAATGACTATTATCAAAAAGACCAAAATAAAATGCTAGTGCAGATGTGGAGAAAGGGAACTCTTACATCTTGTTGGTAGGAATGTAAATTTGTATGGCCATTATGAAAAGCAGTATGAGATCCTGCAGTAAAAATAAAAATAGAACTACTATATTATCCAGCAATTCCATTAATGAATATTTATCCAAAGGAAAAGAAACCAGTATATCACAGGAATATGTGCTCTCCCCCTGTTTATTGTAGTGCTATTTACAATAGCAAAGATATGGAATCAACCTAAGTGTCCATCAATGGATGAATGGATAAAGAAAATGTAGAATGGAATGGAATATTTTCAGGGCTATTAAAAAATGAAATCCTTTCATTCACAGCAGCCTGGATGAGTCTGGATGGCATTGTGTCAAGGGAAATAAGGCACAGAAAGGTAAATGCCACATATTCTCACTCAATGTGGGAACTAAAAAGTTGAGCTCAGAGAAGCAGAAAGAAGAATTATGATTATCAGAGGCTGGGAAGCATAGGGAGGAGAAGAGGATAAGGAGTTGGTTAACAGAACTAGGAGACAGAATTTTGAATGTTTTCAGCACAAAGAAATGATAAATGTTTCAGATGATGGATATACTAATTAATCTAATTTTATCATTATACATTGTATGTATCAAAATATTACTCTTATTCCATAAATATGTAAAATTATTACATGTCAACTAAACAAAAGAAAAATAGCTAGAAGAGAAGAATTGTAATGTTCCCAACACAAACAAATGATAAATGTTTGAGGTGATGGATATTCCAATTACCCTGATTTGGTCACTATACATTGTATACAGGTATCAAGATAGCTCATGTACCCCCAAAATATGTACAACTATTATATGCATTTTTAAAATAAATAAAATGCATTAGGCAACAATAAATAAATAATAACAAAAAACACAAGGCCCATAGTATTACTTATTGTTTATGGATACCTAAATAATAAACACGAAATTTGTGATAACAGTGATCTCTGGAAAGAAAGGAGAATGAGAGCAAGGAAGGATATACAGAGGACACCAACTCTGTGAATGTTCATTTCTATTTTTAGAATCTAGTTTTTAAAATAATAAACCTTTAAGATTTAATAAAGATGGCTGAAATTAAAAAGACAAGAATAAAAAAATGTAACAAATGCCCGGGTATTTGTTACATTTTTTTATTCTTGTCTCTCTGTTTGAAATAATTACTTCTTGGAAAAAATAAGTTGAAAAAGAGAGGAGAGCAAAGCATATCTATTTTATATGAATAATTAAGATAACATATATGTTGAGATAAGCATGCAAAAAATGGCTGTAAATACACTATTAACAGTGATTGTCTTTGAAGGATAAGATTGCAACCTACTTCCACTGTCTGTTCTATAGTGCTATTTTTTATTTTGTTTTGTTTTATAATGAGCATGCATTACTATGGTAAGCAATGAAAGAGTAGTTTTTTTTGTTTCAAGTAGAGACAATGAACAAGAAAACAAGGGAGTCTGAACACAACTTTAATCTTCATTAGGAAAACTCAAAGCAACAACAGTTTTTAAAAACAAGAAAAAGAACATATTTGAAATGCCATTTTAAAGCAAGTCTCTGTATTTAGTGTTATGCTCCGTCAAAATGCTGGGAGGCGTTATTAACTAACTGATGCGAAATGTAGATATCTTATTGTATTCTTGCTAAGCATTTCCATGGGTAACAATGAAAGAATGAGATGATGCGATAATTTTGATTAAAGGGATGCCTGTGCTATCTTATGGCAGCTGGTTTTGAAGATTAGGCCATTCTTAGGCTGTAATTGGATAATGCTGGCTTTGTTGATTTGGAGAAGGCTAATCCAGGGAGTTTACAGTGACAACCAAACTGTTAGATCACTGGCATGGTAACAAGAAAAGAGGAAAACAAAATGCAATAATAGACTGGAGTAGTCCTCTTTCCTGCCAGTGGCAGTATAATGTATTATACCTTGGGTTGAATGTATATTTATATTTAATAGAAATACTACATATTCACAAGTATGAAGATCACAGCATAGATCATGAATGAATACACCATAACATGCATGTTGTAAAATGCAGGCAGGGCTAATTTCAAAACAGAAGTTGTAGTTCCAAGATGTAACCTTTGTGCTAAGTAAACACATTTTGAATGGAATTATATTGTACATAATAGAGATATAGGATAATTACATCTTTCAATATCATGTTGCAATATCATTGTGAACATATTTTATAAAACATATCCATTAATGAGTTCATTATCTTTAATGGAAAAGGAGAATTGCCTCAATCATAACTCATAATCCTGTTGCTGAGATGGAAATGAGTCAAATGCAAGCTGTTAGTAGAGAAGAACAAAAAGGAAAATGAAAAAGAAGTGCATCAAACAGCATAATGCCAAATATACAGGGCATTATACATATACATATATATATTATAAATGTACTACTTCAACATCAGCAGTACATTTCTCATTAAATTTTTTAGAAAGCCTAATGGGTAATTTTTTTTTGAGATAGAGTCTCACTGCAACCTCCACCTCCTGGGTCCTGACTCAAGCGACTCTCCTGCCTCGGCCTCCTGAGTAGGTGGGATTACAGGCATGCGCCACCACGCCCAGCTAATTTTTGTATTTTTAGTAGAGATGGGGTTTCACCATGTTGGCCAGGCTGGTCTTGAACTCCTGACCTCATGATCCACCCACCTCAGCCTCCCAAAGTGCTGGGATTACAGGAGTGAGCCACCCACCTTGCCCAGCCCTAATGGGTAAATTTTGAAAGATCATTTTAGATCAGCATTTTCCAAAAATGAATATAAAAATTACCCAGACTAAAAGACAGGACAGAAGAGGGTCCACTATGGCCCTCTAAACAATGTATTGATTCATCTGGAGGAAAAGTAGTCTCTGTCAACATGCTCCATCTTTTGCAGGAACTGCCATCAAGTTAAAAGCTGCTGTGAAATGTGGCAGTATTAATTAAAAATTTCAATGTTCATAACCTTTAATATAGCTTTTTGGCTTGTAGGAAATTATTCTGCAGGATGCCATAACAGCACAAAGATGTATACACAAGGATATTCGTTGCAGTATTATTTGTACTTTTCTGCAATAGCTAAAAGTTGGTAGCAATCCAAATATTCATCAATAGAGAAATATTTAAATAAATCATGCTATATGCACAGAATGAAATGTTATATATACACATACACACACACACACACACATACACATACACACACAGAGATTCATAAGTACCAACATGGAAAGATGTGTTTATATATTAAGTGAAAAAAGTATGCTGTGCAATGCTATGTTGAATATGATCCCATTTTCATTACTGGTATCTGTACATAAGAAAGAAAAATTAGGCCAGGTGTGTTGGCTCACACCTGCAATCCCAGCACTTTGGGAGGCAGAGGCGGGTGGATTACCTGAGGTCAGGAGTTCCAGACCAGCCTGGTCAACAGGAAGAAAACCTATCTCTACCAAAAATACAAAAAAATTATCTGGGCGTGCTGACTCATGACTGTAATCCCAGCTACTCGGGAGGCTGAGGCAGGAGAATTGCTTGAACCTGGGAGGCAAAGGTTGCGGTGAGCCGAGATCATGCCATTGCACTCCAGCCTGAGCAACAAGAGTGAATCTTCATCTCAGAAAAGAAAGAAAGAAAGAAAGAAAAGAAAGAAAAGAAAG
>NW_022437042.1:1949669-1966202 GCF_009761245.1 Sapajus apella
AGAAAGAAAAGAAAGAAAAGAAAGAAAAGAAAGAAAGAAAGAAAGAAAGAAAGAAAGAAAGAAAGAAAGAAAGAAAGAAAGGAAAGAAAGAAAGAAAGAAAGAAAGAAAGAAAGAAAAAGAAAGAAAGAGAGAGAGAGAGAGAAAGATTAGAGGAATGAGCTGTAAATTATTGTTAACAATGGGGGCTATGAAATACTTTCACTTTTCAATGTACATATTTATGAATCTTATATACTGTACACACTGATTTTGTAATCAGAAAAAAATTAAAATTTACACCTGCTAGACTGAAGAGACTGAGATTCTTTATACACATATACAAACACATACACAAACTAGTTTGAGCATTTTGACTGACAGGCCAAATTGATCAAAAATATATGTAGAAACAGACTAGGCTATACAGGCTTGATTTTTTTCTTTATGGTGGTGTTATGGGCTGAATTGTCTCCTTCCAAAATTGGCATTTTGAAGCCCTAACCCCCAGTAGTTCAGAATATAATGGTATCTGGAAATAGGACCTCTAAAGAGGCAATTAAGTTAAAATGGGGTCATTAGGATGGCCCCGATCCAATATGACTGGTGTCTTTATTGAAAGAGGAAGAGATTAGGACAAAGACACACAGACAGAGGGAAGACCGTGTGAAGACACAAGGAAGCTAAGGAGGCAGGCCTCAGATGAAACCAAACCTGCCTAAGAATTGTGAGAAAACAAATTTCTGTTGTTCAAGCCACTCAGTTTGTGGTATTTTGTAATGGCAGCCCTAGCAAACTAATCCAAACAGTAGACTGATAAGGCACATTATAAAAACTACTGTAAATCTACATTTTAAACTGACTATAACAACATGGATGAACTTTGAAAACATTATGCTAAGTGAAAGAAATCAGTCACAAACGACTATGTATTATATGATTCCACTTATATAAAATATCCAAAATAGGCAAATCTACAGAGACAGAAAGCTATTAGTGATTGTCCAGGCCTCGGGGCTTTGTAGGGGAATTAGGAATGACCACTAATAGATACAGTATTTCTTTGGGGGTGTAGAACATCTCCTAAAATTGATTGTGATAATGGTTGCACTTCTGTCTGAACACACTAAAACCATTGAGTTGTACTATTTAAATAGATGAATTGAATCATATGTGAATTATATCTCAATAAACTGTTTTTAAAACTTGGTCCTAGGTGTTCTTGATCCTAGGAGTTCTAGACCACCCTGGGCAACACAGTGAGACTCCATTTCTACAAAAATTTTTTTAAAAAATTAGCCGGGCATGGTGACACATGCCTGTAGTCCCAGCTACTGAGGAGGCTGAGATGGGAGGATCACCTGAGCCAGGGAGATCCAGGCTGCAGTGAGACATGATTGTGTCACTGCACTCCAGCCTGGGCAAAAGAGTGCAATCTTTGTCTCAATCAATCAATATTGTCTCAATCAATCAAACAATAAAATTTGGTTTCAAGGAATAAAGAGAGCAATTGCAAAATTCATAATAGAGAAGTCACCATAGACAGGTGAAATCAAAATAATTACACAAGAATTTGCTCAACTCTATACAAATACATTTGCAAACTTGGGTGAAATGGACTATTGCTATGAAAATTTGAATTATCAGAATTAACTCAATTCATTGGAAAAACAACAAAAGCCACGAAAAAGGAAATGTAAAAGAAAAATTAACTAGTGATTGCAATAAACAACAAATTATTCTAAATTATTTTGGAAAATGGCGTCAAAGAGTACCCCACAAAATACATGAGGCTCAGAAGTTTCAGGTATGTTCTACCAAATACTCAAGCATTGAATAACTTCAGTGTTACTTCACCTGTTCCATAGCTCAGGGAAGAATCCAAATTATTTTCTTCAATGTTCAAAGAAAGCAATAGCTCAGGCTCACATGAATATCAATGCAAAAATCCTATACAAGATGTAAACAGAATTAGATAGCCCCTGGGAAGAATAACACACTGATTACCAAGTAGTTTTATTTCTGGAAGTCAAATTTACGTTAATGTTATGGAATTTGTTAATATAACTTACTATATTAATAGAGCAAGGAAGAAAAAATAATATGACCATTTTCATAGGTGCTGAAAGGTATTTGAAACAATTCAACATCCATTTCTGATTTAAAATACTCTTTATAAATTAAGAATAGACACATACTTGCTTACCATTATGTTATTTTAAAAAGTTTGATACTGATGCATAAACAAACAGACATGCATAGCAACAGAACAGAATACAGTCCAGAAATAGAGCCAAATATATATGGGACTTTAGTAAGAAAAGCCACATTTCATATCAGTGGGGGAAAAGGATGTATTCAACAAACGACATAGTGACAACTGGCTAGACATAGGTTGGATGCCTACAACATTCCTTGTACCAAAACAAATTCCAGATGGGATTAAGGGATTCTTAAGAAACTAGAGTGTATTTTAAAATTAGTTGGATATATTTATGACCTTGAGAGAGGGAATGTCCATTTCAGCATGACACAAAATGCCAAAAGCCATAAGGACAATTTTGATATATTTGACTAGATTAAAAATTAAAATTTTCCACAAGGGAAAAAAAGCTTCTCACCTCAAAATAATTCTAGATGAATGAAAGATTTAAACATATTTTTAAATCATAAAAATAGCATGGACTTTTTAAAAATAACTCCAACATGGAGGTCTTTCCAAAGAAAGATATGAAATCCAAAAGCTGTAAAGAAAAGACTGACACATTTGAATGCATAAAATCCTTAAGTGGTTTGCATGGAAAAAACACTATAACCAACGTGTAAAGAAAAGCTGGACAAATATTGGCAATTCATACCACAGATGCAGCACTAAATTTTTTTAAAAATAAAGAGCTCCTACAACTTAAAAAGAAAAACACCAATAGCAAAATAGACAAAAGAAATGGACTGACAGTTCACAGGAAGACAAATAAATTGGTTTTATTTATTTATTTATTTATTTATTTATATTATTTATTATGATGATGATGATTTTTTTGTAAAGATGGAGTTTCACCATGTTACCCAGGTTAGTCTCAGACTCCTGAGCTCAGGCAATTCACCCATCTCCGCCATCCCAAATTCTGGGATTATAGGTATTTTTTATTTTTATTAGAGATAGAGTCCTCTTTTGCCCAGGCTGGAGTACAGTGACACAACCATAGCTCACTGCAGCCTCCACCTCCCAGGTTCAAGTGATCCTCCCATCTCAGCCTCCTGAGTAGCTGGGACTACAGGCTCAAGCCACACGCCTGGCTAATTTTTATACTTTTGGTAGAGACAGGGTTTTGCTATGTCGGCAAGGCTGATCTCAAACTCCTGGCTTCAAACGATCTTCCCACTTCATCCTCCTAAAGTGCTAGGATCACAGGTATAAGCCATCACGTCCCGCCAGAAATTGCATTTTTGTTTGTTTGTTTGTTTGTTTGAGACACAGTCTCACTCTGTCGCCCAAGATAGAGTGCAGTGGTGCAATCTCAGCTCACTGCAATCTCTGTCTCCCGGATTCAAGTGATTCTCCTGCCTCAGACTCTCGAGTAGCTGGGATTACAGGCATGGGCCACCACGCCTGGCTAATTTTTGTATTTTTAGTAGAGACTGAGTTTCACCATGTTGGCCAGGCTGGTCTCCAACTCCTGACCTCAGGTGATTCTCCCATCTCGGCCTCCCAAAGTGCTGGAATTACAGGTGTGAGCCACCATGCCTGGCCAGAAATTGCTTTTACAACATGAAAATTACTGAAGTTTACTCGTAATGAAAGAAACACATGTTTACAATAAGATGCCATTTTTACCTATCAAATTGCCAAAGATCCAAAAACTTGATGACTATTTTTCATGTGCGTATGGAAAAACAGGCACTCTCCCACATTTTTTCTTCTTTTATTTATTTTTTGTTTGTTTGTTTTGAGACAGGGTCTCCCTCTGTCGCCCAGGCTAGAGTGCTCACTGCTCACTGCAACCTCCACCTTGCAGGCTCAAGCAATCCTCCCACCTCAGTCTCCCCAGTAGCTGGGACTACAGGCATGAGCCACCATGTCCAGCTAATTTTTGTGTTTTTTTTTTTTTAGAGATAGGGGTCCCCCTATGTTGGCCAGGTTTGTCTCAAACTCCTGGGCTCAAACAATCCACCCACCTCAGCCTCCCAAAGTGCTGGGATTACAGGTATGAGCCACAGTGCCTGGCCCCACATTTCTAATGTGGGTTTACATTGGTGCAAGCAGCATGGAGATCAATCTAGCAATATCTATCAAAATTTAAAATAATTGACTCAACAATATTTCAGAGGTTTTATCCTACTCCAACATTTGCAAATGACATGCACACAGATATTTATTGCAGCATTGTTTGCAACAGCAAGGGCTGGAAACAATTGAATGCCCATCAAACAGGAGACAATTTAAATAAATAAAAGACCTGTATGTTTATATAAGCAATCTCTAGAAGATATCTGAAAAATGGTAACAGTGGCTATTTCTGAAGAAGGAAACTGAGAAACTGGGGATCTGCAGTTAAAAAGAGATTACCGTTTCATATATACGTTTTCAGTACTGCTTGAACTTTTTACTATGCCTATTTTTAAACTTATTTTTTAATAAACATACAGAAATTAGTTTGTACTAATTACTATCAACTTTCCAAATATTAACTCAGGTATTTTTCATAACGACTCTATGAAGCACGCGATTTTTGTTTTTTGTTTTTGTTTTTTTGTTTTTTTTTGTTTGAGATGGAGTTTCACTCTTGTTGCCCAGGGCTGGAGTGCAATGGTGTGATCAGCTCACTACAACCTCTGCCTCCCGTGTTCAAGCAATTCTCTTGCCTCAGCCTCCCTAGCAGCTGGTATTGCAGGCGCCCAGCACCACACCCAGCTAATTTTTTGTATTTTTAGTAGAGATGGAGTTTCACTATGTTGGCCAGACTGGTCTCAAATTCCTGACCTTAGGCAATACACCTGCCTCAGCCTCCCAAAGTGCTGGGATTACAGGCATGAGCCACTGCGCCCGGCCACATGCACTTTTGTTATCTCCATTACACAGATGGGGAAGCCCAGGCACGCCAGGCCACATTATGATTTCCATGGGTCCTGGTCACTTTGGCCCTTATGGGATCCTTCTTGCATATATTTATACATATATAGTCACTGGGTCAGGTGGCACATGTCTGTAGTCCCAGCTACTCAGAGGGCTGTGGCAAGAGAAACACTTGAGCCCAGGAGTTTAAGACTGTAGTATGTGTTTCCCAAAGCGAGGCCAGAAGCGGAAAAGTGGTTATTTGCTGAACTTCTCAGAAGGTGATGGCCACGGATGCCAGGTACTCTTGAGGGGATGAGAAAACCCAGCAGCAGGGCCTTGGTACTTGGAAGAAGGGCTGTCCTCCTCCAAGCAGCGGTGACTCTCAATGTGGAGCCACCACAGTGATTTCACATTTTATGAGATTATCCTGATGGAGATGGAGTCCTATGATGCAGCCTGGCCTTTCCTAGAGCCTGTGAACCCACATTTGGACCAATCTTATTTTGAATAAGGTTAAAAAGAAAAAAGAAGTGTTTAAAGAAAAAAACCCTGATTTTGCCATGTGATGTTCCACAAGTGAGGCTGTACAAAAGTGCTTGTCAATTGAATAAAAAACCACATTTGATAGAGAAGAAAAAAAAAAGACTATAGTATGCTATGATCACACCTGTGAATAGCCACTGCACTCCAGACTGGGCAACGTAGCAAGACCCTATCTCTTAAAATAAATTTAAAATTGTATTTTACAATTGCTTTGGTATATGAAAACAAATATAATCTGAGCTGAATTCATTGTATTTCATTATTTTATATGCATTTTTCCTTCTGATTTTAAAAGAAAACACTTACATGAGATCCTAAAATTAAATATTTTTGTGGGCACCTAGAACAGGCCCTAGGCCCTGTGCCTAATGTTTAAGTCACCCCTTGGAGGCACAGAATAACTTGCCCAGGTCACACAGTCAAGTGGTAGAGCTGAGTTTTGAACCCAGATAATGTGGCTTCAGAATCTATGATTTTAACCTCCATGCTAGGCAAATAAAGCAAATCACATGGGGGAAATCATATACATATTATGTGGTATTTTGGATGAAAATTTATACACATATATGCCTCAGCTCTGTCTCTGGAAGAATTCACAAATATATATATATATATATATCTGGAGAAAGAAACTAGGAATTGGGGACATGGGAGAATTACTTTTCATTGTTCATTGTATGTTCCTTCGCACTGTTAGCTCTTTTTTACCATGAACATATATTTATAAATGAGGAAAGTGAGTCTCAAGCAGGATTAAGTAACTTCCCCAAGATTACACAGGAGTAAAGAAACCTCAAAGTTTGCTCTGGCATGAATAAAATACTTAAGTTTGTTTTCTTGATGGAACAGTTGGGCAAGGAGCATATAATTTTGGTTTCTTAAAATTAAACTTTTATTTAAAAATAATTCAAGATAATAAGGGTTATAATTTTTCCCTGTCCTACACTTTTTAGGTTCTCTGGAGGTACTGCTCTCTACCACTTTCTCCACATCCACAAATCGAAATACCTCCAGCATCCAACAGCTTCACATTAGAGTCAATTTTCTGGCTACATTATTTATTAGAGAGTTGGAAGTTTATAAATATGAACAACTATTCAGCCAATCAACAATACCTCCTTCATCTTAAATATAGACCTTTCCTGTATCTCTGTTAAATTTCATCATTTTAGTCCATAGGAGCAGTCAGCCAACCTCTTTTTGTATCGTGATTCTGGATCCAGTGCATTCATCTTTATGGCACCTTTGAATCTGGAAAGCATGCTTTCCAGGTTTCATCCAAATAATTGATTAAAATATTTAACACATGACAGGACTTAAGCAGAGCCCTGATGATGGGACTAGAGTTCTCTCCAGGATCACATCAATCCATTGCTTTGGCTAATAAGCTACCAATTCAACTGACTGTACCATCTATCATTCCACTCACATCCCCTCTTTCCCCTTTTCCCTAGGATATCTGGAGATCCAAGTGTTTTACTGCAAAGTGTCCATAACATTCCATTTCTGACTGTGCTGCTCAGAGCAGGTATTTAAAACTAACAAAGGATTGGTTTCTTTACTACATTCTGCAGGCTTCTGAATTTAACAACCTGGTCAATACACCAAAACTCAAACACAAACCTTTTAGAAAAGCTATAATTCCCCATGGCCCCCAAATCTTTCATAACACATTTGTACAGAACATTTTAAAATGCAAAGATATGCAATCATTTCCCCCCTAGGATCAACCCACTGCCACCCAAAATAACCCAGACAACTGAGCACAGCAGCTGGCAAAAAGATGGAGGTCTCTAACCATGGGGGCAGAGAGCTGAATGCATGCCACAGTGAATTACTGAAGAAGCGTTCTCTGTAACAACCCCTTGCTCTATTTCTAGCTGCAAGATGCAAGCTACAGGCAAAGTGTTGGGAAGAACATATTTTCTGATTTCCCCTGTAATCACACACACTGTCATTGAATATTTACAGTGCTAACCCTAACTTAACACAATTGCTATGTTTCTAAAAAGCTTACTATAAAGTAGAATTTACTGAACAAGGAACTCATTTTTTTCATTGACTTGTCCTACAACCCCACATTGCCCTGGAAAGAATTTTGTTCCTTGGTTATTTAAAAAAAATACACTTACGGATATAGCAGAATTTTCAATGTTCGAGGAAAGAATCATGATCAGCACGAAAATAATAAATAACATGTTTTACTCAAAATGTCACAGAAAAGAATGACTAAAAGTAAAAAAATTCTAGAATGTCAACTATTCTGGCAATAGGATTAGTTTCACTAGGAAAACTCAGTTTTGCATCATTTCTAGTATTTCTTCCTGTTTTAGATTTACCATCCTTTTTTCAAATCTCTTTAACAATCTGGGTATGGTGGCTCATGTCTGTAATCCCAGTAACTTGGGAGGCTGAGGGAGGAGGATTGCTTGAGTCCAAGAGTTTATTTTTTTATTTTTTATTTTTTTTTTTGAGACGGAGTTTCGCTCTTGTTACCCAGGCTGGAGTGCAATGGCGCGATGTCGGCTCACCGCAACCTCCGCCTCCTGGGTTCAGGCAATTCTCCTGCCTCAGCCTCCTGAGTAGCTGGGATTACAGGCACGCGCCACCATGCCCAGCTAATTTTTTGTATTTTTAGTAGAGACGGGGTTTCACCGTGTTGACCAGGATGGTCTCGATCTCTTGACCTCGTGATCCACCCGCCTCGGCCTTCCAAAGTGCTGGGATTACAGGCGTGAGCCACCGCGCCCGGCAAGTCCAAGAGTTTAAAACCAGCCTGGGCACCATAGAGAGACCCCGTGTCTGTGTCATGCCACTCCACTCTGTCCTGGTGGACAAAGTGAGACCCCATCTCAAAAAGAGAAAAAAAAATGCTGAACAGCTGTCTTTAACAGATGAAGTCTGTATGGTTTGTTAAAGGATTTGTTTTAATAAGAGAAGATAATACATAAAGTAGGTCTGTTTAGATATGCAGTTGATTGGTAGTTGATTAATGTCCAAAAAACGATTAGCCAAATTAAATTGTGACTTTGCTATTCCTAACATAATGGGGGTTCTGCTTTCATTAAGGTATGCTATTGCATCAGAATAGTGTTTGTTGAGATGACAAAATGCTGATTATAGTTAGATATTAATTGCTTGAGGTCATTTGTCATTCCAAGATAGGGTTACTTATAATAATAGCTAACTTTTACTGAGCATTCACTAAATACTAGACATTGTGTGAAGTGTTTTACATATATTAGTCACATTTAAAGCTGATGACACCCTATGAAGCAGAAAACATTATCGTCTATATTTTATAGAAGAAATAGGCACAGAGAAGCTAAGTAATTTGAACAAGATCACATAGCTAATAAGTGGTAGCACATGATATGAAATCACACTAATTTCAAAGCCTGAACTCAACCACTATGCTGAGAAAGGAATTTGGCATTTCTGCTGATGATGAATGCGGAAGTAGATAACAATAGAAGCAACTTTGTTTAAAAAATAAAAAAGGATTTGCTATTTGTATTTTACTAAATGCATAAATTTCTTGATTTCAAGGTTTCTCTGAATCAATCACCATAAAATAAGAGACATCTAACTACTCAGGCTGGACTCAGTCACGATTCTCTGTATCTGTAAATGGCTTTTAATTAGATTGTAATTGAACCCTCCCCTCAATATAGTAGCTTTGATATCTTTATGGTAAGTGACCAATTGCTATAGAGAAGGGCTAGGAAGACAAATGAGAAAGATTGTTTTCCTGAGGTTTGACTGAGGGATATGGCAGGGAATGCCCAGAGGTACAATTACTAGGAGCACATGAGACCAATGCTCCAAAGACTCAACTCTCTTTAGCATATAAATTATTTAAAATTTTCATACAGCTTGTAATAATAATCCTTTTTCTATACTATATTCAACAGAACACAATTCCAACCAAATATGTTAATATACCTAACACTGATATTTAAGATTCTTGTTTCATAGTTGAGAAGTCATATGAGAAATGAAGATTTTAAAATAGTAATCCTGATTTTTTGGGGGTGATGTACTAATAAAAATATGCTAATAAATTGAGCTGGATCCTGACATCCTCTGAATTACACACAGATCCTGTCCTTTTTTTTTTTTTCACATTCTCCCCAGTTTTCAAAATGATCTCTCCTCTCTGCATGGCCTTTCAAAGTCCCTCTTGAATAACAATAAGCTGATGATCACAAAACCAATCTTACATCCTTTCCCTTAAACTATATGCAAATTACCTATTTTTCATTCTCACTCCAAAAGTAATAAATCTAGCTTCTACATCCCAAATCAGTTACTGCTTTTATGCTGTTTCTTCTGATTTAAGGGCGGCAACAATTATTATTTCTAGTATTAGTCATGGTCTTCCAGAGACTAGCAAGGCTATAATTCATGCTTTACTGCAATTGGTAAATCAGGCAAGTGAAAAACAGCAAGAGCCCATAATTTAAGTCCTCTCTGGGTTCTTAATCTAAGACTCTGGCATTTGAATTAGGATCAATAATACATGGGTAAAATTAAACCATGAAGCCAGTGTATATAAATTACTATAAAATCTAACACCCTGAAACTCATAAATTAAGAATTGAGATGGAAATTCTACTTTTAATCCTTTGTATTAATCTTAATACTACAGCATATACTATACTACATAGATGTATATCTTGTTTTCATTTAAACTGCATGTTAACATAGATTTGGGCCTTTTGATCTAAAACAAAAGCCAATAATGTGCAGATAACAAGTTATTCCTCTGAAAAAGATATTTTTCCAGTTAAAGAAATTCCAGAAACATTTTTATGTCATCCAATCTATATGCCATTAATTCTAAGCAATGGGAATGATATCCTATTTTCTCTTAGTTATGATTTAGTTCTGGACTCTTTTCATTCCCATCCTCTCCTTTTTCCCTTTGATTCCTGTTTTCAAAGAATTGTGTATAAACTAAAATTGTAAGATTGAAATACTGCTGAAAAACAGAAGAATGGCCAGCCTATTTCAGATGACACAAAGAAAGGTGGTCTTTAATTATGTGTCCCCAAATTACCTATGAATGCCTGCCCCATGGGAATGGAAGTGAATATTCCTCTTTCCTTTCCTATATTACTAGGGTTCTCCTCGCCTATCTCTTTTTGTCCACCACTATGTTTCCTTCCACTATCTAGTATCTCTTCTGCCCAGTCCTAGTCCAATTTTGTCTAAGTGCTGGCTTGCAAACGGAGACAGGAAAAAAAAAAAAAAAAGAGGGGGGTGCTACTAAAGGAAAGGGAGGAACTAACATTCCTTCAACATCTTTTTTGTGCCAGATGCTGAACCAAGCATTTTACACATGCCATCTATTTAATTCTATAACAGGCCTGCAAAATTATGCTACTGTCTTCATTAGACAGATGATGAAACTAAGGTTGAAAGACCTCAAGAAATGCACCCAACACTTACACAGCTAGAAATGTCAAAAAGGGAATAAGGGGGATTGAAAAACCGAAGGGTAAGCAAACTCTGTTCACTTTACACTTTACTCCATCTCTCCAGCCCTTACCCGGGGTTCATCTTCATGGGAACAGGTGCCAGTTGCCGCCAGCCTAATATCTTCAATGAACCTTAAACAGTAACTCTTAATGTTATCTTAATTCTCAAATGTTGTTTACAATAATGCCATACATACAGTCTCAGAGACAAATGAAAGGATGAGAGTACCTTTGGACTTCCATTTCTGGGAATATGGAGCACTAGATCTTCTGAAAAATCTTCTGCTACAAAATAACTATAAATTCTGTAGGTTTATTTTTAATCTTTTTGATATATAACATAACACAGCCAGCAAAAGAGAGGAGGAAATCTCCAGAGATCAAAAAATGAAAAAGAAGCTGAGAACATAACTGTAGTGGATGCTAATGCTTCAACAGCTCTGGGTGTTTTTGCACTTGTCAGTAATCAATATTCAAAAAGATATTAGCAGAGAACTTACAGAATTATGAAAGCTATAGATCTCCAAATTAAAAAAACACAAATCTTGTAATAAAATTTTTAAAAGAAATTCCACATCTAAACACATTGATGTTAAATATCAAAACGAAATATTTTAAAGCAGCCAGAGAGAAAAGATAGATTATCTAAAAATGAAAAACAATTAAACTGACAGCAGGCATCCCCACAGCAACAATAAAATATACAAGACAATAAAATAATATCTTCAAAGTGCTGAGAGAAAGTAATTGCCAACTTGGAATTGTGAAACACAGCAAAACCATCTATCAAGAACTAGGGCAAAATAAAGACATTTTCAGACAAAAGAAAAGTAAAAGTTTCATCAATATAACCTCATCAAAGGAAATTCTAATGAATATACTTCAGAAAGAAGAAAAATGAACCCAGGACTAAGATACAAGAAGAAATGTCTTATAAAGAAATTAGAAAGCATGTGGTTAAAGCCAAATAATAATTGACTGCATAAAACAGTAATAATGATGTATAATTTGGATAAGGATGAGGTACAATATTGGACAGCAACAATAAATAAAATGAGAGGAGATTGAGTGAAGTTAATGCATTCTAAAGTTCTAGTTTTGTTTTAGAAGAGTAGAGATGTTTATTTCATTAGCAAAGAGACTTTATTCAGTCAAATATGCATGTTAAAAATTTAAGATAGTAAAATAAAAAATCTTTGAAAATTAAAACCAAACAGCCTTCATCGAGCCAAAAATAGACCAGAAGAAAGAAGAAAAGGAAATGGGAAAAAAGCAGAACAAATAACATACAATAACACAGGGAAAATATATCCAAATATGTCAGCAAATATAGCAAATATAAATCAACTTCAAAATAAAGATTTTCAGGTCAGATTAAAAATAAATTCAGTCTATTTCTAGGAAGATAGGTAGATATACTTGTTTTATATATATCACCTTAAAGTATATATAAGGCCATGAAAGGAGGAGAAAAGAAAACAGAGGGGTTAGGAACCTTGGGGTCTAAGATATGACATGATGCTAAGTTCCTTGGGTATTTTTTTTGCCTTATATATACCAGACTTCAAGCTGAAGAAGCCAAAAACCCAGAAACAAAAATGGGCACAGACATAAAAAGCCCTAACAAAACACTGCTCTCTCTTTCTAAAGACCTAGGAAGCTGGGCATGGTGGCTCACACTTGTAATCCCAGCACTTTGGGAGATTGAGGCAGGTAGATCATGAGGTCAGGAAATTGAGACAATCCTGGCTAACACAGTGAAAACCCCATCTCTACTAATAATACAAAAAATTAGCCCAGTGCGGTGGCATGGGCCTGTAGTCCCAGCTACTCGGGAGGCTTAGGCAGGAGAATTGCTTGAACTTGGGGGCAGAGGTTGCAGTGAGCTGAGATCATGCCACTGCCCACCAGCCTGGGCAACAGATGAGACTTCATCTCAAAAATAAAATAAAATAATAAATTAATTAAAAATGGCTTCTGCAAGCAATTATGAACACACGTGAAACAAATAAAAAAGCAGGAAATTTTTAGCAAAGAAACAGAAGATATAAAGAAGAACCAAATAGAAAACTTGGAACTGAAAAACACAATAGCTGAAATTTAAAAATTCAATGAATGAGCTCAACAGCAGAATAGAAGGGATAGAAGGGAAAATATCAATGACCTCAAAGACAGAACAATGAAAATTACCCAATGTAAACAAGAGTGTGAACAAAAATTGGGAAAAAATGAACAGAGGTTTATGGGACTATAACAAAAGGTGTAACATGTCATTAGAGCTTGAGAAAAAAAGGAGAAAAAGGGCAGGTTGTAAACTTCCCAAATTTGGCAAAAGACAAGCCTACAGATTCAAGAAGCGGGTGAGCTTCAAACAGGATAAATTCAAAGAATTTCACACCAAGACACATCATAGTTAAATTTCTAAACATTGATAACAAAGAAAAAATTCTTGAAAGCAACAAGGGAGAAAAGACACTTTATCCAGAGGGGAAATATAATCTGAATAACAATGGTTTCTCATCTGAAACCATGGAGTTCAGAAGGAAGCAGCATGCTTAAAGAAAAGAATTGTTAACCCAAAATTCTATATCCAGCAAAAGTATCCTTTAGGAATAAGAGGAAAACAAGACTTTCTTACATGAAGAAAAACTAAGAAAATTTATCACTAGCTGCCATACCCAAAAAGAATGGTTTAAGGAAGTTCTCTAAACAAAAAGGGAATAATTTTTTTCTAAACAAATGAATCTTGGAACATGAGAAAGGAAGAAAAAATATGGGTAAGCAGAATTTTCTTCTGAGTCTTCCAAATTATGCTGAAAAATTGAAGCAAAAATTACAGTGCTGTCTGAATTAGTTCTAAATGTATGTAGAGAAAATATTTAAGACAAATATATTGTAATGAAGAAGTGTAAAAGAATATGAAGAGAAGTAATGTTTCTATACTCCACTCAAACTGATAAAGTAGTGACACCAGTAGTCTATGATAAGATATATGATGATGATAGATAGATAGATAGATAGATAGATGTATATATGTAATGTAATACCTAGACCAATGACTAAAACAGCTATACAAAGGGATACACTCACAAACACTGTATATACATTAAAATGGAATTCTAAAAAATGTTCAAATAATCTATAGGAAGGCAGGAGAGAAAACAGAAGAAATAAATAAAAGAGGGGAAGAATAAGATGGCAGCTTTAAGTTTAAAGTAGCAATAATTACATTAAATTTAAATTGTATAAATGTACCAATTAAAAAACAGAAACTGGCAGATTGTGTTAAAAAACATGATCTAACTATATGCTATCTATAAGAAACTCACTTTAAATATAATGATATGGTCAGATTGAAAGTAATATCATGAAAACATTAAGCAAAAGAAAGCAATCGTGGCTACATTAGTATCAGAGTATATACAGAGACACCACATACACACAAATATATTAGCTATATATGTAATATGTCATTATAAATAATCGTATATATTTAATGTTGAATTAAATACATAACATACAAATAAATAATAATAAACATATAGACAGAGTATACAATAAAATTCATTTCAGACCCCAAAGATTTACCCAAGACAAAGAAGGATATTACATAATGATAAAAGGGTCAGTTCATCATGACATGACAATCCTAAAGTATACACACCAAACAACAGAGCTGAAAAATATGTAAAGCAAAAACCAATTCCAGGAACAGAACAGGGACTCCAGAGAAGGAATGAGGGACTTGGCATTTCATTGTCTGTATGTGATGATTTGGTGAGTTTCAGTTCTTTGATACTTTTGAGAGGCCTGAGGGTCCTTTCCTGAGGAAAGAACTTAGATAAAACAAATTTTCAATCTTTAAAACAAGAAGGGTTTTAATATTCCTTATAAAGGGTTGTAATATTCCTTGTAAAAAAAAAAGGGTTGTAATATTCCTTATAAAACTCGTTTTAAAAAAAGAGCAAAAGGGTCAATTTCTGTGTTTCACCAAGAAAAAAAAATGTCTATGGGACTATTGTATTGGGCCAGTTTCATAACCACTCCTCAAATGATAAGCATTTAGGTTGTTTCCAGATTTTCAAGTTTTAAAAACATATGATGAACATTTTGTTATATGTGCGTATATGAGGATGTATCCTCAGAGCCTTGTCCAATTATTTCTTTAGAATGAATTGCTAGATGTGTAATGGCTGGATTAAAGGTTATGAACACAAAATTGACATTTTATAATTCATGTTGTGCAAATATGTGCAGTTTCTCTATTTTTTTCTATCTAAAATTTCTCACAAACCCCCATCTTTCTGTATGATACAGGAGGCATGCAGATTTAAATTTGCCAATTAAAGATAATCTGACTTTTCAAGTTTAAAAAACAACATTTTCTATATCAAATCATCTCCTTTGTGGAAATGCTCAGACATTCAAGTCATATCTCCCTTCTCCTTCCCAAAATGTCTTCATGGCAATTGAGGGTGGGATCCTGACAGCCATCTGTCCTTTGAGTCTCTGCCGGTTGTTCATTCTATATTGTCTCTGGGCATCTTTTGAAGCCTATGGGGCTAGTGCTGGTGTCTTCACCTAGTCTGATCTTTGAGACTGGTGATGTCTACCTTCTTGGTTCAATCATATGATACCCCAATCATAGCCTGTTAGTATAGGAGTGCCTACACATACATGACAATTGTCCCTAAGACTCAACTCTAGAGATTAGTTACAGCCTCTGCTTGCTGTCCTCTCATCTCACTGTCATTTGAGGAGTAAGCCTGTCCCATGTTACGGTAACTTTCCAGAGCCTTCTCCATGCCTCAGTTTTGCGAATCATAGTGCAATGGGAAACTAGGGGATAATTTTTGCCCTCTTCCAACTTATTATGCCATCATACCATTTTTATTTATTTTATTTTATTTTATTTTTTCAGAGAGGATCTCACTCTGCTGCCCAGGCTGGAGTGCAGTAGTGTAACCATGGCTCACTGCAGTCTCAACTTCTCCAGGCTCGGGTCATCATTCCACCTCAGCCCCCGAAATTCCTGGGATTACAGGCACATGTCACCATGCCTGGCTGGTTTTGTATTTTTCTAGAGATAAGGTCTTACTATGTTACTCAGGTGGTTCTCAAACTCTTGGGCTTGAAAGATCCACCTGTCTTGGCCTCCCAAAGTACTGGGATTACAGGCATGAGTCACTTTACCTGTCTATTGTACAATTTTGAATCTCTTATCTGGGTGGCACCATGTTGGATGTGGTACTTGTCCGGAGGAATTTATCATTTTCCCAGCCTGCACTTGGGGATGTAAGGAACTGGTTTTAGTGCTCTAAGAATCTACCAAACTTACTCGGAACTACCCCTTTCTCCTTCCTAGGCACCCTCCTCTAGGAACAAGAAAGGGCTATATATGACTCCCTCTTGCTATATAGATGAGATGAAATGTGCCCTCCTTTTCTTTTTTTTTTTTTTTTTTTTTTTTTTTT
>NW_022437042.1:1966302-1988285 GCF_009761245.1 Sapajus apella
AATAATGGAAAGTTATGAGATTACCAGAAGAAACTCATTGAAAGGTATTTGACAAATTATTTTTATGCACATCACATACATTTTAAAGTCTTAATATGTATTACCAAATTACCCTGCAAAATATGACACCAATTTAAACTCTCAGGGGCAGTATACAAAATGTTGTTTCCCATTGTCCTTCAACAGTGAGCACAAAACTTGGCCAACCTGTTGGGCAAAATCTTGTTATCACAATCTTTTAATTTGCATTTCCTTGAGTTTAGTGAGGTTGATATTTTTTATAGGTTTATTTGTTTTGCAAATTTTCTATTCATAATCTTTGCTCATTATTCTTTTGGTCTTTTTTATATTTTTCTTATTGATTTATGACAGCTCTATATAGTGTAAAACTATTAACCCAAGTTTGCCTTTGTCTTTACATTTTACTTGTAACATTTTTTGCTTTTCAATTTTTAAAAAATTTTTATGAAGTCAAATCTATTGGGCTTTTTTTCCTTTTATGTTTTCTGGTTTTGCTTTCATGCTTAGAAGGGTGTTTCACATATAAATATGATATAAATATATATCTACATATTATTCTGTACTTTAATATTTTAATATTTTAAATTAAGTATTTAATATTTTTGAAGTTTATTTTGGTGCAAGATATGAAGTAAGGTTCATTTTTCCCAAATGATTAACAAGTTGCCTAATGTCATGGTGCCCTTTTGTAGGAAGAAAAATATATGTTCTTAATTTTCCAGAACACTGTGACCTCAATATAGCAATTCTAAGTGACTAGCATAAACTGCCCTTATTTTCTGACATTACGCCAACTCTGAGGAACCTAGATCTAACCAAACTAATCTAACCTTCTAGGCAGGCACACATTCATCTGGATTTAGGTGAGTGGTAAATAGAAAGGGCTCTTCCAAATTAATTTTAGAGAGGTGGAATATCTGATAATGCCCTTTGCCCTATGTAACACACCCTAATCAATCAATGGGATTCCTCACAACCTCCTAGTCAGAGTTTTACTAGTCCTGAAGAACATCTTGAGCCTCAGTTGTTATGATACAATCCCTGAGCTGAGCCACAGATATTTCTTTTGGCCAGGTGCAGTGTCTCACACCTGTAATCCCAGCAATTTGGGAGGCCAATGTGGGCAAATCACTTGAGCCCAGGAATTCAAGACCAGCCTAGGTAACATGACAAAACCCTGTCTCTACAAAAAGAGAAAAAAAAAATTAGCCAGGCATGGTGGTGAGCTCCCCAGAAGGCTGAGATGGGAGGGTCACACAAGCCTGGGAAGTCAGGTGCCACTGCACTCCAGCCTGGGTGACAGAGCAAGACCTTGTCTCAAACAAACAAAAAAAAAGAAGATATTTCTTTTAGAAAGCATAGAATTGCAAAGGACATTCAAGATACTGGACAATGTATCAATTATATTGAAGTGGAAACTTCCCTGAACTATTAAGAACATCAATCAATTACTGGAGCTCCCCCTATTTTCCATCCTAATAACTCTTCTACTAGACCTATTAAAAAGGAAGGAGGGCTTTTGACAAGGTCCCTGGCTGCAGCCACAGCATGCCAGCATCTGAAACCTCTGTTTATCTTTCCCTTTATCCTTGCCTAGCTGACACCAACATGCTCCTAAGTTATTAAAACCAAACTCTGATTCTATAGATGGAGCCATTTAATCCCTTATTTCCTCCAAAGTATATTATCTTACTCTTTCACCTGCTTTCTTCAGGAATCTGGCTTTGGTTGAAGTTAAGTACATACTGTCTTCCAGGTAGAGATATACTACTTCAAAGTCCTCAAGTCCCTGTGATTCTAAGGTCAGACATCATTGATTAAGTAAGTAGGCAAATCAGAAAACTCAGTTTCTGACAAACAGAGTAGTATTTGTAGAGATATTTGAGTTTCACATCTAATATAGGTGGAATCACTAAGCAAATGCCCTGTCACATAAGCCAAATTCTAGCTCCTTGATTAGTTTGGCAATCAATATCCTTCACAGTTGGGCCACAACCTGTTTTCTTTCCAGCTTCTGTCATTCTTCTCCAGGTCTCTTCCAGTAGGCACCACACTAGCCCATGCTACTCCCCAGTGACACCATGACTTTTTAGGTTTCATCCCAAGCCAACTTCATATTTTAAATTTGCTCATTCATATCTATCCTCAACATAGCTAACATAATGATTGCAAAATGCACATCTGATCATGTAGTTCCCCTCCTTTAAGGCTTTAAGCCTCTCCATGGTTCACCTTCACTTGAAGGATGAGGTTTAAACTTTATTTCATGGTATGCAAGCCTGTCCATGATCTAATCTCTTACTTCTCTAATCTAATTTCTCACCATTATTTGCCTTGTATTTCATGAACTGGCAATTCAAACTGCTTGTAGTTCTCCGCTTGCACCATACTACTCTTATCTTCCTGCCTTTGCTGGTGTTCTAAGAATGCTTCAGTCACACCTATTCCCTTCATCTGCCTAATTGCTATATATTCTTTAACACTCAGCTCAGATACCACCTTTAGGAAATATTCCCTAGTACCTTCTCTGCAAAGGCTGGCTTCAGTATCTCTCATACATTCTCCAATAATATAAAATGTAAAATTCTATCACAGTTTTTAGATCATTGTATTATGACTATGTTTTTGTATGCCAGTGAAAGCATTTGATAGGTAGCTCTCTAAACAGAGAGATTTTATCTTATCTCTTGCTGTATTCCCAAGGTCTAACAATATCTGGCACAGAATAGACCGTCAATAAATGCTCACTGATTAAATTAACAAATAAATGAACTGTCATTTGATAGGTAAATTAACAAATAAATCCTGTCATTTGATAGATGAACCAATCCCCCCCCAATCCAACAATAAATTGTCTTGAGGGAAGAAAAAAGTCTGCTACAAACCCAGTCATAAACATGTTTTGAAAAACTTGTCAGCTGGGTGCAGTGGCTCACGCCTGTAATCCCAGCACTTTGGGAGACCAAGGTGAAGTGATCACTATGTCAGGAGATTGAGACAGCCTGGCCAAAATGGCAAAACCTCGTCTCTACTAAAAATACAAAAATTAGCCAGACGTGGTGGCACATGCCTGTAGTTCCAGCTACTCGGGAGGCTGAGGCAAAACAATCGCTTGAACCTGGGAGGCGGAGTTGCAGTGAGTGGAGATCATGCCACTGCACTCCAGCCTGGGCAACAGAGCAAGACTCTGTCTAAATAAATAAATAAACAAAACAAAACTTGTCAAATTTGGCTAAGACTGTTTAGTATTGTGCATATATAGCTTCCAACCCAAATACTTGGCCATAAGGACATCTTCATTGCATGAACTTATGTAATGAAGAGTAATTTGTATTCTACCAAATTTCTTTTTCTTTTTTTTAGACTGAGTCTCACACTGTAGCCTGGGCTGGAGTGCAATGGCGCAATCTTGGCTCACTACAACCTCCACCTCCCGGGTTCAAGCCATTCTTCTGCTTCCTGAGTAGCTGGGATTACAAGCACCCGCCAACATGCCCAGCTGATTTTTTGTATTTTTAGTAGAGACAGGGTTTCACTATGTTGGCCAGGCTGGTCTCGAACTCCTGACCTTGTGATCTGCCAGCCTCAGCCTTCCAAAGTGCTGGGATTACAGATGTGAGCCACTGCGCCTGGCCGCTACATAATTTCTTATTGTAATTATCTGTTTATGTGTCTACATTTCCCTCAAGAGACTTGGACCATAATCCCAAAAGACACAATCCTTAATGCCTTAATCTTGAATGTTGAAATCCTGAAAGATCAAAGTCTCTAAAATCCAAAATAAACAAACAAAAAATTAAAAAATTAAAATAACAAAATCTCCAAAGTCTAAAATCCCAGAAGACCAAAATCCTAAAAATCTAATTCTAGAAAAAATAAATTTAAAAAAATTATTAAAAGACATTTATTTACATTTTCAAAAGACACTTATATTTTTTTCTTTTTTTCTTTTTTTTTTTTTTTTGGAACAGGGTCGCGCTCTGTCACCCAGGCTGGAGTGCAGTGGAGCAATCTCAGCTCACTGCAACCTCCATTTCCTGGGCTCAAGTAATCCTCCCACCTCAGCCTCCCAAGTAACTGAGACTACAGGATTATACCACCATGCACCTCTAATTTTTGCATTTTTTGTAGTAACAGTTTTCACCATGTTGCCCAGGCTGGTCTCAAACTCCTGAACTCAAGCAATCCACCCACCTCAGCCTCCCAAAGTGCTGAGATTACAGGTATGAGCCATCGCACCTGGCCTAAAAGAGGATTTGTCTCAGAGACATATAAAAACATGACAAAACACTTCATAGGCCAGTTTACACAATAAAATAGGCAATAATAATAATACGTTGGTTAGCAAGCACAAACACTCAGGCATACTAACAACAGTTACATGGGTATAAATTTTAAGCAGACTGTGTTCATAAAGAAATCACTTATATAACTTCATTTAACTAAAAATGCAAATGTATTTAACACAAAAAGGATATCTATTTATTGAGGAAGCTTCAGTATTTTTATGTACATGCACAACGTGTACACATAAAGTCTATGTTGTGATAATGTACTTTCATGGAGTCAAATTTGCAAAAAATGCAAAAAACAAATTAGAACTCTCTAAAGTCTTTACGCAAGTTACACTTTCAGTATTGGAAATGATGTGAAGATAAAACACATTGCATAATGAACTGTAAAAAATAACACTGACAATTTAAAATAGTGGGGGGAAACTAAACTAAAAAGAAAACTTGACATATGAAGAAGTGTATTACAGGGAGGGATTATGGGCAATTGCATAGAGGTAGTCTATAAGAGCTGACCAACTTTCACAATAATTAACTATATTTTGAAGTCATACATGGCAATAAATAGCTGCTTTTTTTTCTTTTAGGGCATGACTATCTTCAGAGAACATGGTAACATTCATTTTCTACATGGCACTGCTCTTTTTGAAATTCTTCTGTGACTCAACATACACCAACATGAGTATTCCCTATTAAATTCTGTGCCCTGCTGATACGTTGTTCTGGGTATGAGGAAATTCACTCCACATGCATTAATTGGTGGAAACAACACTGTGGCATGTCTTTTTATCCTACCATGCACATAATTATGTTTTAATCAGTCAGTAACCTTGCTGCTTCTTCAGGAAAATGTGGCTTTGATTCATTGAATGCTCCCTGAATTTTATCAGCTGGCAGTAATGACAATGCAGACAAATGATACTATTTTTTTTTTTGAGACAGAGTCTTGCTCTGTCGCCCAGACTGGAGTACAGTGGTGCGTTCTCCTCTCAGTGTAACCTCTGCCTCCCAGGTTCAAGCAATTCTCCTGCTTCTGCCTTCCAAGTAGCTGGGACTATAGGTGTATGCCATCATGCCCGACTAATTTTCGTATTTTTAGTAGAGATGGGGTTTCACCATGTTGGCCAGGCTGGCCTTGAACTCCTGACTTCATGATCTACCCGCCTCGGCCTCCCAAAGTGCTAGGATTACATGAGTGAGCCACCATGCCTGGCCGACAAATGATATATTTTCAAACTGGAGTTTTTGTTGTTGCTGTGTTGCATGGCCAATCCACTCATCTTTATTTGCTGTCAAATGTATTGGGAAAGATGCCTCTAATTTATGGCTATATTTTTAAAAAGCAGCATGCAGATGAATACTTACAGTATGATTTTATGAAAAAAAATCTCTCTATATGAATATATGCGCATTTGTATGTATACATATGCATATATATAAAAGAAAAGAAAAATATTTTGAAGGAAACTCACTAAACTATTCATTATGGTTATCTCTTGTGGGGGAATGTGACTGCAGAAAGACTATCAATTGTCTACCGACACCTGACACAGTGGCTCATGTCTGTAATCCCAAAACTTTGAGAGGCTGAGGCAGGTGGATCTCTTGAGCTCAGGGGTTTAAGACCAGCCTGGGCAACATGGCAAAACGCTGACTCTGCAGAAAATATGACAAATTAGCTGGGCATAGGGTGTATGCCTGTAATCTCAGCTACTCCGGAGGCTGAGGTGGGAGGATCACTTCAGCCCAGGTGGTCAAGGCTGCAGGGAGCAGAGATCGCACCACTGTATTCCAGCTAGGATGACAGAGTGAAAAAACTAATGACAAAAAACTAATGAAAATTGTAATATTTAACTTCTATATTGTTTGAATCTTTATCAACCTATATCTGAAGATTCCTTTTGTAATTTTAATTTAAAAATGTTTGTATTTGCATAGTTGGGAAGGAATTTTTACCAAATAATGTATTTGACAATGTATAATTTGGTATACATTTGATTGGGACCTCTTTTGTGAGTAATCCAGATTACTTTTGTCAAAGTAGCCTGTGGATAATCTGAGATCACAACAATGACAAAATTACATATCTCTGACTCTGATCCCACCCTAAGAAGTTCTCATTAATTGGTGTGGGATGCATCCTGGGCGTCAGGAGTCTTTAAAGCTCTCCCGGTGATGACGATGTGTAGCCAGGGTTGACAACCACTGCTTAAGAACAAATTCTTTCACGAGGGACTCTGATTCCTCATATAAATGGATTCCTCATACAAATAGTAGAGCAATGTTAAGTCCTCTTGACTCTTTTTGAATTATAACAAATAACAACTCTAGGCTCAAGCTGGAAACCTTGGTGGGTAGATGTGCCACCACTCACTAATATTGATTATTAATAAGTATTAATAATTATTAATACATTAATGTTTTTTGAGATGAAGTTTCTCTGTTGTTGCCCAGGCTGGAGGGCAGTGGCATGATCTCGGCTCACTGCAACCTCCGCTTCCCAGGTACAAGCAATTCTCCTGCCTCAGCCTCCCAAGTAGCTGGGATTACAGGCATGTGCCACCACGCCCAGCTAATTTTGTATTTTCAGTAGAGACAGGGTTTCTCCATGTTGGTCAGGCTGGTCTTGAACTCCTGACTTCAGAGGATCCACCCGCCTCGGCCTCCCAAAGTTTTGGGATTACAGGCGTGAGCCACTGCTCCCGGCTTACATTAATATTTTTACCAAACCCAGGGCTTGAATATCTATTTCATGATCACATTAACTGAGATGGGGCACTTTAAAGAAATGTAGTGTGTACTTGTTGTCACTAGAGGGCTGTCAGGTAAGGTATGCAAAAGTGCAAGTAAAGAAGAAAGTTTTCAAATTTGCAGAGAATTCATCCCCCCCTCCACTGACATCAGTTCCTATCACTTTGATGAGTACAAACCTAAATTTCCCATCTCCAGGTCTGTCCACCATTTAAATCTACAGTGGTGGCTCATGCCTGCAATTCCAACACTTTGGGAGGCTGAGGTGGGTGGATCGCCTGAGGTCAGGAGCTTGAG
The DNA here is from genome assembly GCF_009761245.1 of Sapajus apella. Lineage (NCBI taxonomy): Eukaryota > Metazoa > Chordata > Mammalia > Primates > Cebidae > Sapajus > Sapajus apella. Next base: position 1,973,664 of record NW_022437042.1, read on the forward strand.
ACTAGCCTGACCAACATAGTGAAACCCCGACTTTACTAAAAATACAAAAAATTAGCTGGGCGTGGTGGTGGGCGCCTGTAATCCCAGCTACTCCCAAGGCTGAGGCAGGAGAATCACTTGAGCCCGGGAAGTGAAAGTTGCAATGAGCTGAGATGGCGCTTTTGCACTAGAACCTGGGCAACAAGAGCAACATTCCGTTTCAAAAAAAAAAAAAAAAACACTACAGCGTTGTATATTCAAATGCATCCTAGTGATGCCTTCCTGATTCTCCATCACTGGCATTTAATCAAAGACAACCCTCCCAAAACTTACTTCTGAGTTCTATTTCTGTCCATGATGTTTTTATTCTTCCAGTCACCTAAATGGCAAACTCCACATTCCTGTGCCTCTTTTTCCCATGTGCCTCCTCCCTCCATGCTGCAAGCTGATTTTATTTCCCAAGTATTTCTCACATCCATTTCTTCTCCTTTATTCCTATTGCCATGGCCTAAATGCAGACCCCCAGCACTTTTCACCTGGATTATTGTAATAACCTCCTGAGTCTGTCTGACCCAGTTTGGGGTCATCTACTCCTTCCTTAATACTGCCACCAGAGTGAGCTTTTGATATCTAAAAGTTGGCTGGCCACAATGGCTCACACCTTTAATCCCAGCCCTTTGAAAGACTGAGGCAGGTGGATCACCTGAGGTCAGGAGTTCAAGACCAGCCTGGCCAACATGGTGAAACCCCATCTCTACCAAAAATACAAAAATTAACCAGGCATGGTGGTGGGCGCCTGTAAGCTCAGCTACTCAGGAAGCTGAGGCAGGAGAATCACTCGAAACCAGGAGGCGGAGGTTGCAGTGAGCCCAGATAGTGACACTGCACTCCAGCCTCCACGACAGAGTGAGACTCCATCTGAAGCAAACAAATAAAAGCAAAAAGTTGATTGCCCTGGAACTAAACATAAAATTTAATTTAATTTAAAAGTTGATCGTGATTATGGCAGTCCATTGCTTAAAACCCTTCTCTGGCTCCGTAAAAATACATAAAGTACAAATGTTTCTTCAGGGCCTTTTAAGATCTGGCTCCTGCCTACTTATTCAAACACGTCTTTCACAGCCTCTTCTTTCGCATGCTAATATCTGACACTTCTGAACTTGCAGTTCCTCCATCTATGCATTTGCAAGTGCTATTTCCTTTGCCTGTAATGCCCTTCCTCCTCTTTTCAGTCTGGTAAGCTACTCAGCATTCAAGATTCAGCTAACAGGTTTCCTTCTCTTTCCAGGCAAAAGTAGTCACTTTGGTGCTGCCTGGGCATTAGGATTTTTAAAAGGCCTCTAGGTGATTCTGATGTGCATCCCATATTGAGAACCATAGTCACTATATATCTTTAACACTATATTGCATTTCAGCTAGTTTTTAGCATATCTGTACTCCCTTCTAGACTATAAGGTCTTTGAGGGAAGAAACCATGTCATATTCAATTTTGCAATCCCAGTTCCTGTTGAGAATACATGATTGAGTGCATAGATTATACCAGTAATATAAAAGCACAAATTTCCTTTAATATTCTTGTTATATCATAAACATATATAATTCTTTTTTGTAAAATATGATGCAGCATTACCTTATAAGAGTACAGGTATAGCAAGAGTACTGTCTTGCTCACCAGGTATAGCAAGAGTACTGTCTTGCTATGCCTGTACTCTTATAAGGTAACGCTACATCATATTTTACAAAAAATGTCTTGCTGATTTAGACTAAATATTGTCATCAATACCATAAAAGAAATGGCTTTTCTCACTGACATCAACCTCAACCTGCTCAGAAATATACCCGTAATAATTCCAACTTCCTGTAATAATTTATTATAAAACCATTATAGGTGAATTAATAAATCTATTCAGAAGCTATTTATAATTTCAGTTAGTCCTACTTCCTGGGGATAAATTTACTATTGGCATGCAGCAACATTCCAGGGCCTGGTAACAGACTCAGAGTGCAATGAAGCCACCTAAAATTTTCTTTTTTAGGCAGAACTCAATCCTGGCACCAGGGACAATTTATCCCAAGAGCAGTTTCCCTAGATGGCTTCATTACACCATCACATTCTTATCAACAGCTGCTTAGCTAAAAAGTTCTGAGGACAGTTCAGCCAGCCCAGCTCAAAAAACTTGAAGATATTTCTGGAATTATAAGAGAGATAGTTAGGAGGTCACAGAAATAGAGGACACCTGTTGTTGTCATTTCACAACAAAAAAAGACACTAGAAAACTTGATTCTTTTTTTTTTTTTTTTGGGGGGGGACGGAGTTTCGCCCTTGTTACCCAGGCTGGAGTGCAATGGCGCGATGTCGGCTCACCGCAACCTCCGCCTCCTGGGTTCAGGCAATTCTCCTGCCTCAGCCTCCTGAGTAGCTGGGATTACAGGCACGCGCCACCATGCCCAGCTAATTTTTTGTATTTTTAGTAGAGACGGGGTTTCACCATGTTGACCAGGATGGTCTCGATCTCTTGATCTCGTGATCCACCCGCCTCGGCCTCCCAAAGTGCTGGGATTACAGGCTTGAGCCACCGCGCCCAGCGAAAACTTGATTCTTTATCCTATGTAGGAGTGCCTAACCATAGGTTGAAGGTCTTTGGCAATGGGGAAATGTGAAGATCTAGCCTGAGTTGAGTCTCGGACATGTATTCTTCAAACCTGCATCCTGCTTTGGCAGGGGTATCCTGTTAAAGAGCCTCTCAACTCCTTTCACCACATTTACCCAGACACATATAGGGTATATGTGGGCCAGGACCATTACCTCTTTCCAAAAGAACAGGGACCTGAATATTTTCTAGGGCCATGAGCTGGCAGCAAGAAAGTGCTTTGTTTACCTGTAGTCAGTTCAAGAAAGCCAGGGTTCAAAAGTCGGCCGGGTGTGGTGGCTCAATCCCAGCACTTTGGGAGGCCAAAGCAGGTGAATCACCTGAGGTCAGGAGTTTGAGACTAGCCTGGTCAACATGGTGAAATCCCATCTCCACTAAAAATACAAAAAAGTAACCAGGCACGGTGGCGCATGCCTGTAGTCCCAGCTACTTGGGAGGCTGAGGCAGGAGGATCAGTTGAGCCCAGGAAGTGGAGGTTGCAGTGAGCTGAGATCACACCACTGCACTCCAGCCTGGGCAACAGAGAAAGACTCCATCTCAAAAAATAAAAAAATAGTTGAAATACATATCAACAAACTTTTACGTAGGAACATAGTCTTAAGTTACAGATACAAGGAAGCTAGACGTTGCCTTAACCATAGTCTAACAAGGACTCTTTGGGATAAAAATGACAAATATTCTTCCTATTTTCAGTACTTAAGGGGTAAGTATCTTTGTTGTTCAACTGAAAGCTTGATTGGGGTTGCAGATGCAGTGAAATAGACATGGACACCCTCTAGCTGACTCCGACTGGCTCCCTCAGTCTATTCCAGAACGTAACTAAACTGAAAGCAATGAAAGGAGAATTTGGGGAAGAGCTACTTATATTTGTAGTGATGACAAATGATTGCTTAACTTTGCACAGGTGAGACTACTAACAAAGTCTTTTGAATATTCACTGTTAACACTCCCTCTAATACAGTGACGATAGTCACTACACCTCAAACTTGAAGTTTTAGCTTTTCAAATTAATCTTCCCTACTTCCAATTTTCAGTTCCAGATTGCAATACAGGCTTTAACTTCCTTTTTGGTCTCTCAAGAGGCAAAGTCCTTTGTTATCTGGTCTTCAACAGACACAGTTTTTTGGCTTCTGATTGAAAGAGCCCTAACTTCCTGGCTACCTCTCATCACCCACTTGACTAGTTTCCCTCTGGCTGCTCCTAGGATGTCCGGTTTCTCCCTATCTCCTCCTCCCTGCTTGTGATAGAGGCTCTGCTTCAACACTATTCCTGGTCGCTGTCCACAGGGTTATAACATACTGAATGTCTGCCACCATGCCTGGATCCTGCACTTTGCAGCCACTATCATATATTCTGTACCCAGCTCTCATAAGCTTCTTCCTGACCCTGACACTGATCATCTAATGTGTTTTTTGTCTCTTCCTTTTTTCCCAAAAACACTCTTGAATTTTGGATTTGATTTTTTTTTTTTTTGAGACAGAGTCTTACTCTTGTCACCCAAGCTGGAGTGCAGTGGTGCAATCTCAGCTCACTGCAACCTCTGCCTCCCGGGTTCAAGCGATTCTCTTGCCTCAGCCTCCTGAGTAGCTGGAATTACAGGCCCGTGCCAGAACTCCCAGCTATTTTTAGTAGAGATGGGGTTTCACCATGTTGGCCAGGTTGGTCTCGAACTCCTGTCCTCAGGTGATCCACCTGCTACAGCCTCCCAAAGTGCTGGGGTTACAGACATGAGCCACCGCACCCGGCCTTGGATGTGATTTTTACAAGTCTACACCTATGAATCACTCACCTGCCATGTTGGGCTGCATGTCCTTACCTTCTTCCAGTTTATACTTTCCTCCCATTCAAAAATTAACAATACACATCTTCAAAAGCATGCCCGCTACAAGCATTTATAGATACTTAAGATTCTTATGTTTATATTTTAACACTTCCATTTTCTGAACTGTCCTCTCCAAATTTCACAGTCACTTGTAGGAAGGAAGGCATTTCTCCATAGATGTCTCTGAGTATCATGGCTGGAATACTCAACCTGACAATGAAATGGCAAATCTTCACATCATGAAAATATAATGCAATGATTCCTCAAATAAACTTTGTTTAAAGTGTTATCTAAGGGCCACTACATCACAGTCATTTTGGGGAAGCTTCTTAAAAATGCTGATTTGGGGGACCTCCCAGAGGTCAAAATTCAGTAGATCTGGAGTGAAGTCCCAGAATCTGTATTCTAAAAGTCTCTCTAGTTGAGTGTATAGTTTGAAAACCACTGCAATAAGAGATGCTGTTTATGTAGCTTTGTTCACTTTAGGCATCAGGATCTTGACAGTGGTCAGCAGGCAATGTACCTGTAAGAGTGTGTGGTGTGTGGAAAGTTCTTTAACTTGAGACTTTATGAAGACAGAAGAGATATCTGTTGAGAGTAACTGAAACTGGCTGGGTGTAGTGGCATATGCCTGTAATCCCAGATATTTGGGAGGCTGAGGCAGGAGAATTGCTTGAACCCAGGAGACGGAGGTTGCAGTGGGGTGGGATTGCACCAGTGCACTCCAGCCTGGATGATGAGCAAGACTTTGTCTCAAAAAAAAGAGAGAGAGAGAGAGAAATAGAAACTGAACTCCAAGAACTATATACTTGCTCAGGTACACACACAGATACACACTACTTTTTTACTTATTACATATATTTCAATAAAGCAAACTATAAAGGTATGTGGTGGGTTTTGATATCAATCTCCAGGTCCTCTTTTATCAGGAACAGAACCTGGATACATTTTCCTTTTAGAGTCTGGGAATCATCACCTATGTCTCCCAAGTTGTCATCCCAATGATGACTGATGTGGGAGATCCAATTCTCACTTCAGCGTGCTTATTAGGAATCCCTTGCACTTGCTCTAAGTATCAAAAATTTATGTATTCCGATATTAATCTTTATTTCCTTCTGATGTGCTCTGCAATTGGTGGGCTACCTGCTGTACTAGTTAATAGGAATTGGCAATACTTTCAGTCAATGTCTAATCCAACAGTTCCAAAAGCAGGAGTTGGCTGGAAGGGAAAATCATCTGAGGAGCTTTTTCAAGTGACACGTGCTTTCTGCCCTGGATATATGAGATTTTGGCAAGACCCAAGTTTATGGATGGGGAATGGGGGTCAAGAATCCCTGGTCTAACCAGCAATCTGTGTTCTCTGAAGCTGTTATATTCTCTCATTTTTAAAATCAGCACTCTTCAAGGTGAGACAATGGGAGGTGCATTTTAAATCCCTTTTGCTTTTTTGCTTTTGTTGGAAAAGCCACTCCTGGTTTGGAGTGTAAGCTGAAAACAAAGTCTCCCATTTTCTTCACTACACCAGTCCATAATACAACATTTCCTGCATAACACCATAAACATTCCTCCACTACCATCCCAATCCTTACTCCTGGGGGAGTACCAGCTCAGGGTATTATTAATCACTTCTTGCCTTCTACCACCTAATTTATAGAATGACTTCTGGATTTACAATGGGCATCCTCGGAGACTGATGGGTTGAAAGTGTTTCCCAGGGCTGGTATGATATATGGCCTAGACTTCAAGTTTCCTACCTATAATACATGACAAGGGGAAACTGGTTTCTGTTACTGGCCTCATTGACTTTCATTCCTCATTGAATGGCTGTCCACTAACAAATGTAGACTCAATGGAAGAAAACTTGGATTTCAAAGCAATCAATGACGCTTTTTATTCATTTATTTAAGACAACATAATTAATAGGTTCATACTCCTTTTTAGACAGAAGTTATGGATCCTCAATAATAAATTCGCTCAGTTTCAAATGGATTGAAACTCTATCCTTTCTGGACAGACTAGATATCCTCACACTCTCTTGGGAAAAAAAGAACTCTCACCTTTTACCCAAATGGTGTTTGATCCACTTTCTGCAGTTACCAAGCCCCAAGAGTAATTGGCCTCTTCAGGACCTGCTGCTAGTAGAAGTAGCTATGGCACGCTATCTGATCCAGGACTTCAAACACCATTATTTCCAAATATATTTTATATAGTTTGGATCTGTGTCCCCACTCAAATCTCATGTTGAAATGTTATCCTCAAGGCTGAAGGTGTTGCCTGGTGAGAGGTGATTGGATCACAGGAGCGGTTTCTCACAAATGGTTTAGCACCATCCCCCTAGTGCTATTCTTGTGATAGAGTTCTCACAATATCTAGTTATTTAAAAGTTTGTAACACCTCCTCCCTCTCTCTCCCTCTCTTCCTCTTGTTCCAGGATGTGAAGTGCCAGCTCTACCTTAGCCTTCCACCATGATTGTAAGTTTCCTGAGGCCTCCCCAGAAGCTGATGCCAGCATGTTTCCTATACAGCCTGTGGAACTGCAAGCCAATTAAACTTCTTTTCTTTGTAAATTATCCAGTTACAGATATTTATTTATAGCAGTGTGAGAACAGATTAATACTACACTATAAATAATGACATATCCACTGTAACAACTATGTAATATCCTAATCAATATAGTCCCCAAAGCAGAACTTGTATACAGTTTTACTTTCTGCCTAAAAGACAGCCTCCATGACAACTCCATCAGAACTTAATCCAACCCATCCAAATCTCCATCTTTCTGTGGAATAGAATTTAACTGAGGTTATATGGCAGAAGAAATAGCCAAAGAAATACCTCCCAGTATAGCACATCTTAAAATGATGATGAATTATAGATGGTAGATAGATGAATAGATGGAATATATCCTTTTAAATGCATGACTGATAGCTGAGATGGTGAGAATAAGAGCCAGTAAGGATATGTTAGTATTAATCCAGAAGGAAAAGGAAGCTATTAATCTGGCATTTGCCTTTGGATAGCTACTGGTTCCTAGTAACCCTAGAGAGTGGTTTGGTTTGATTTGCTTTGTTTTGTTTTGTCTTGTTTGGTGACCGAGTCTTGCTCTGTCACCCAGGCTGGAGTGCAGTGGTGTGATCTCGGCTCACCAAAGCCTCTACCTGCCGGGTTCAAGCAGTTCTCCTGTCTCCACCTCACAAGTAGCTGGAATTACAGGCATGCACCACCACAGCTGAATAATTTTTGTATTCTTAATAGAGACAGGGTTTCACAATGTTGGCCAGGCTGGTCTCGAACTCCTGACTTCAGATGATCCACCCACCTCAGCCTCCCAAGGTGCTGGGATTACAGGCATGAGCCACCACACCCGTCCCCAAGAGAGTAGTTTTAACGGATCACTCAAGTGCATAGGACAAAGGATACAAATCCCAGAGCCCAAGCAAGGTTATACATTAGATCAGACACACACCATCCCCGTTCTTCTCCGGTTAAAGTCAGACACCCAAATGGTAATGAATGAACGTGGGGTAAAACTACCACTCAGAGGCAGATGGTAGAGGTATGGGCCTGCCTCAGTTTTAGCTCTGTGAAGTATGGGGAAAAAATGCTTCATAACCCCAAACTTGTACTCAGGTCTAGGTTCAACTTTCACATTATCTGTATGGTCAAGACATTTCACATTGGAAATTAGGCTTAAAATCAATCTGGATTGATAGTATTCCCTAGTTACTAGTAGGGTTAAGTGCAACTCTTCTCTGGAAGTATACACTTTATTTATTTATTTATTTTTTGAGACAGAGTCTTGCTCTGTTGCCCAGGCTGGAGCGCAGTAGCGTGGTCTCAGCTCACTGCAACCTCTGTCTCCAGAGTTCAAGCAATTCTCCCTGCCTCAGCCCCCCAAGTAGCTAGGATTACAGGTGCCTGCCACCATGCCCAGCTAATTTTTTGTATTTTTAGTAGAGACAGGGTTTCATCATGTTGACCAGGCTGGTCTTGAACTCCTGACCTCAGGCAATATGCCTACCTCGGCCTCCCAAAGTGCTGGGATTACAGGCATGAGCCACCGTGCCCAGCCAAGAATACACTTTAAACCTTGGTCTCAAAGAGTTTCCAAAGAGGAAGTTCCAATGAATATATGTTCACAAATAAAGATCATAGTACACATTTTAAAAATACAAAAGACAGGTTAAGGTATATGGGTGATATAATAAGAAGGGCCAATGTGTATCTAATGTGAGTTCCAGACGAAAATACTAAGGAGAATAGGAGAAAGGCAATATCAAACAGTTAATGGCTGAGAGTTTTCCAAAATTAGCAAAATATACAAATCTTCAGATTCGGGCCACATTTAATTAGCATCCCCACTCTTTCTACTAAGCTAATTAGGCTGCTGCCAACCCTTCATTAGCCTACATGAGAATCCTGGACTGACCACAGTCAAGGTACCCAGTCATGATGTCAGCCTTTAAAAGAGCAAGGGACAATGTGTGCACTTGATTGAATAAGCCTCATGGGTTGTTTCAGAACACTAGAATTGAAATTATATATGGTCAATGTAGACCTTCTTTTCAGAATCAGAAGCAGTATCTGGTAGGTGAGCTCTGTTAATTCTGACTCCTAGCTCAGCCACTCTGCAATTTCCAAAAGGAAAAATGGAGATAAAAGTATGCATTTGATGTGGTATACCAGGAAAAGCATGCACTTAAGGCTCAGGACTCACCTAAGTTCAAATTTTGACCCTGTCACTGTGCTTTAGATTCCTACCTGCAAAATGAAAATAAAAATACAGTGGGGAAAGGTTTGAGAATTAAATAATTGAGATACCTTGTAAAATATTAGTTAGATCATAGGTACAGACTAAATTATTATTCCCTTTTTACCCCCATCCTTCTTCTTAGGTCATGACTTTCAGATTTTGCCCAAGACTGAGGCCAGATCCACGTTTCGTTTTTAAACAAGTTGTCTGCTCTTTGTTTTGTTTTGTTTTGTTTTGAGATGGAGTCTTGCTCTGTTGCCCAGGCTTGAGTGCAGTGGTGCAATCTCGGCTCACTGCAACCACTACCTCCCAGGTTCAAGCGATTCTCCTGCCTCGGCCTCCCAAGTAGCTGGAACTAGAGGTGTGTGCCACAATACCTGGCTAATTTTTGTATTTTTAGTAGAAATACTGTTTCACCATGTTGGCCAGACTAGTCTTGAACTCCCGACCTCGAATGATCTGCCTGTCTTGGCCTCCCAAATTACTGGAATTACAGGCATGAGTCACTGTACCTGGCCACAAAGAGTTGTCTACTCTTCACAAAATGATCATTCTTGGTATAAAACTTTGTCAGAAAATTTGAAAAACTGGCCGGGCACGGTGGCTCACGCTTGTAATCCCAGCACTTTGGGAGGCTGAGGCGGGTGGATCATGAGGTCAAGAGATCGAGACCACCCTGGTCAACATAGTGAAACCCCGTCTCTACTAAAAATACAAAAATTAGTTGGGCATGGTGGCGCATGCCTGTAGTCCCAGCTACTTGGGAGGCTGAGGCAGGAGAATTGCTTGAACCTGGGAGGCGGAGGTTGCGGTGAGCCGAGATCGCGCCATTGCACTCCAGCCTGGGTAACAAGAGCAAAACTCTGTCTCAAAAAAAAAAAAAAGAAAGAAAATTTGAAAAACTAAAATTATGTCTACTGTTTCCCAACTTCAAGAGGTACATGGCAGGTCTAAAAGAATAGATATTCCCAACCATACCAGCCAGCCACTGTGACTTAGGTGGGCAGTGTGTAAAGGTGGACAGGATGACAGAAGAAGGCAAAAAAAAAAAAAAATCCAGCAGGGCAAGCTAGGTTTCAAGTCCAGACTTAGTATTGGTCAGGGAACAAAAGAAGACCATACTCACAGCAGTCTAATATGCAGAATATTTGGCTTCAAAGATGAGGAACACAGACAAAAAAACCATAAGCGAAAAGTTAGGGATTTTATTTTTCAGGGACTGGCCAATGACTAATGGGAGCCCCATCCCCAGATGATATGGACTATGTGTCAGATTCCAGGTTTGAACAACGAAGATGAAAAGCTCAGTCAAGGACTGGGCCATACCACTGTTAACCCAATAGGTAGTACAATACCTGGCATATAGTGAGCCCTTAATCTGTTGCTAATTCTGTTGGAGATGAATGATAAGGTAACCACAGTGACATCAATTAATGACACCAGAAGGTTATTAGTAAGATTAACATTGAGGAATACTACTCAGCCTTTAAAAAGAAGGAAATACAGTCATTTGTGAAAACACAGATGAACCTGGAGTACATTACGCTAAGCGAAATAAGCCAGGCACAGAAAGACAACTACTGCATGATCTCACTTACATGTGAAATCTAAGAATGTCAAACTCATAGAGACAGAAAGTAGAATGGCAGTTGCCAGGGCCTAGGGGGAGTAAGGGACCACAGCCAAGAAATGGGAAGATATTGGTCAAAAGATACAAAGTTTTAGTTAGGCAGGAGGAATAAGTTCTGGAGATCTATTGCACAACATGGTGAGTATGGTCAATAACAATGTATTGTATACTTGAAAATTGCTTGCGGCCATAAAAAAGAATGCAATCATGTCTTTTGCAGGGACATGGATGGAGTTGGAGGCCATTATCCTTAGCAAACTAACTCAGGAACAGAAAACCAAATACTGCATGTTCTCACTTATAAGTGGGAGCTAAATAATGGGGACACATGGACACAGAGGAGAACAGCACACACTGGGGCCTATCAGAGGGTGAAGGTTCAGAAGAGGGAGAAGATCAGGAAAAACAACTAGTGGGTACTAGGCTTAATACCTGGATGATGAAATAATCTGTACAACAGACCCCATGACACAATTTTACCTATGTAACAACTTGTGTCAGCTAGGGGCACTTGTACCTCTGAGCTTAAAGTTAAACAAAGAAAAAGTGAAAATAAACAAGGAAAATGAGACCAATGGCTAATATAAATTACAGAAAAGAGAACAGAGAAAAATAGGAAGCAGGAAATTAGCAAACAAATAATGGAGAATTTGCCTGATTTGAAGGATGTGAGTTTTCAGTCTGAAAGAATTCTGCAAGTGTTCTGCATAATACACACACACACACACACACACACACACACACACACACACACAAGTACATCATTAGAAAGTCTAAGGTATGAAAAATAAAGAAAATTGTTAAAAGTAGATCTTAAATGTTCTCATCACAAATAGTGATATGCATGTGAGGTGACGGATGTGTTAATTCGCTTGATTTAATCATTTCACAATGTGTGTATGTATATTTAAAACATCACATTGTACCCCATAAATATATACGATTTTTATTTGTCAATTATACCTTAAAATCTAAAAGTATCTGGAATGAAAAAAATAAAGATTAACATTGGAACTGAGCTCAAGTTCTAAAGGCAAGCAGATTCACCCAATGGGAAAAGACCACAGAGGCAAGGATCAGTCCCTAACATCACATGCGTAGCAGGATTGCTGGGGTTCTGGAGAAGGTTTTGTAAATGGGGTTGAATTTGGGGTACAGAGTGTGTAGTGTATATGACACTAAACATTTCTTTCATGTCTTAAATACATGTTAGGTTATTTTTTCTGAATTCACTGTTTTTCTCTTAAGAGAAACACACCATAATGTTCACTCCAGTGTTACATTTATTCCCAAGTGCACCCAAGGACTTCAGAAAGCAAACAGTCCATATTGATGTATTACACGTGCTTTTACTGTGACCTACCTAGATCTGTGGTTCTCAACCAGGAGTGAGGATAGGGATATGTACCCCTGCAGTAGTTTTCTATTGCTTCATAACAAATTACCACAAGGTTAGTGGCTTAAAACAATGCCAGTTTATTAGCTCACAGTTCTGTAAGCCAGAAATCTGAGTACAATGTGACTCACAAGGCTGAAACCAAGGTGTCAGCCAGGCTGTATTCACATCTGGATCTTGGGGTTCTCTCCTAAGCTCCTGCTGGCTGTTGGCAGAATTCAGTTCGCTGCAGCCACAGGACTGAGGCTCCCATTTCCTTGCTATCAGCTGGGGGTTCATTCTCAGCTCTTAGAGGTCACCCACAATCCACACCACATAGCCCTCATAGGCAGTTCATAGTATAGATGTTTGCTTTCTTCTAGGCCAGCCAAAGTGTAATTTTCTGACTTCCTCTTCACCATCAGCCAGAAAAAAATCTCTCTGCTTTTAAAGAACTCATGTAATTAGGTTAGATCCACCTATATAATCTACCTAACCTTAAAGTTAACTGATTTAGGACTTGAATCACATCTGACAAATCTCTTCACAACAGCGTCTAGATTAGTTTTGGATTGAATAACTGGGAGATGTGTATATACCAGGGGCTGGGAATCCTGGGGGCCATCCTAGAATTCTGCCTACCACAATCCTCCAATGTTGAGATGTACCCATTTAGATAAAGCATATCATAAAAAATGAAAAAAGAAATTTCAACCAATTGCTTTTTTACTTGTTGCAATATTATTATTTTAGATACTTTACTCATTAACATGGCTCATTTGCTGCAGGCTAATGAAACTCCAAACTCTGGAGAGGTAATGAAAAAAATAAAATAATAAAATCAAATCAAAGTGTAACCTTAGGCATATCATCACTTTCAACATCTCAGTTTTCACACTTGTAAAGGTGATAACACGATCTTTCCTACCCTCAAAGTGCTTAAGAGTTCAGGCTCTGCACTCAGAAGGCTTTGGGCTCAAATCCTGACCATTAAAAACTAGCTGTGAAACATAGGGCAAATCACTTAACTCTTTTGAACTTCAATTTCTCTACCTGTAAAATGGGGAAAATAGTAGCATCTTCTTCAAACAGTGTATGAATTAAGCTACATAATATATGCAAAGTACTTAATGTGGTGCCTGTTACCTAGTAAGCAGTAATTTAATGATAGTGATTATATTATCATTAAATAATAGATAAAACTGTCTTAGAAAGTATTGTTTTGTAACATTATTACTACGTACACATAGAGAACATACCATTATACAGGTACTGTTCATACGGTGGACATATATAGTATCTACACATATTATTGCACGTTTATTTAATGCACCTTCTTAATTGTATAGTCAAAATTCCCATTTATCTGTCTCTAAACACATTCAGTGTAAGCATATCAGTATATATTACCAAGATAAATATACTACAGAGATTTGATAATCATCTTTGAAAAAATGAAAGGTTTTGTATGAACTTAGTAACCAGAATCATAACCAGTAGATGAAAATTGCAGAAATGTAGATTTGGGTTAAATAAAATGAAGAAATCTGCTAACATTAGAAGTTATCAAAAAATTGATTGGATAAATACTAAACTCCATGTTCTTGAATGACCATTTATTGGTGAAGTTTGTAGAAGGAGTTCATGTATGAGATATGAGGCTTGGACTAAGTAACCTTTGAAGTTCCTTCCCACTTCCAGATACCATCACATTGGGGATTAGGTTTCAACACATGAATTTTGAGAAGACACAGTCTATAGCACCAGAAAATTCTAGTTGTTGCTATTGAGTGTGTGTATGTGTATATTAGCCTGGTGATTGACGTTTCTATATAAATATTTGCCATTACATTGAGTTTCATTAAAAAAATAAACAAAGATGCCATAAGTGGTGGACAAAAGATATCTTCTCCAGTTTGTGACCCAGAATAATTTTTTTGAAGACTAAAGTTCATATGTCTTTATTTATTTCTCTTTAGATCATGCCATGTATACTCAATGTTTTGAAAAACAAAACTATGCTTAGTCCATATTGTTAGAAGTATACCTCCAGCATTTTACCTTTCTGCAAAGAGCTCCACATCTGTTTAACAGATTCACCATTTCTAGTTGCTTTAGAAATTACCATTACTTATTCTCTTTATGTATCAGGCTTGCAGTGCAGAAAATATGACTTTTGAGTGATAGACTAACTGCATTTCAAGATTTGCTTTGTGGGCATTTTTTCAAAGTTCAGCTTCTTGGTGGCATTTATTGAAGTGTTCCAGAAACCGTTTTACCTACAATAGGCTCAGGATTCATAGTTATGCACTATATTGGAAATTAACTTTAGATTTTTTTTTTTTTTTTTTTTTTTTTTTTGAAAGGGGGTTTTACTCTTTTTACCCAGGCTGGAGTGCAATGGCGCGATCT
>NW_022437042.1:1988385-2046377 GCF_009761245.1 Sapajus apella
ATCTTAATCCTGTATGTAAATCTACCTTGTATACGATAGTTTATATATTTTCTTTTAATAATTCTCCCTTATTTACAAAGTAATACATATTCATTGTAGAAATTCAGTCATTACACAAAGGTACAAATAAGGCACAAACCTCATATTATTATTTTAATCAGTAACCAAAGATACAATAAATCCTTTGTGAATATTTTTCCAGAATTCTCCATACACATAGGTGTATATATATGTGCATAGATAAATGATTTACATGAATGGGATTATTCTATATGCAGTATTCTGTAACATCTGTTTTCATTTAACACTTTATGAGCTCTTTTCATGTCAATGAATATGGAGACTTACCCCTTAATAACTTATATAAACACATTGTTACTGTCTGCTAGTATCCTTTGTGTCCTTTTGTTTGTTTGTTTGTTCATTTTGCTAGTATCCTTTCCTTGAAAAAACATCCACTGAATATTCTACACAATCCTAGTAAGGAAGATAATCACAATAGTCTCTCCTAATTTGGCAGGTGGCAAGGAATCAGCTGACCCAGGCCTGAACAAATGAGAGTTCTGTATGCTCCTAGTTAGATGGGCCTCCTAAGAACAATCAGTATCCTCTCCGAGATTTAATATATAAACACTGACAGAGAAAGTCTCCCTTCCTTTAGTACTGAGAGTTATTCATTATAAGCTAACGTTTCTTGCAGCCGTCTTCACTAACTACAAGAAGGAAGTTGTTTGCAATAGGAAAATTGAAGTCAAAGCACAAAACGAAGGAGATGGACAAAAGGAAAGAGAATTGATAGATCTTGGACCCTGGATACAGCCATGGCTGAAGCTACCACTTCTGGACTACAGTCAGTTCTGCTATAAAGCGACCTGGGCATTCCTAAAAATCACTCTGCTATGCAAAATTATTCAATAAAACCACAAGGTTTATGGGGAAAATGGGTTAGGGGCACAACATTTAAAAATTTCATCAGTGATATCAACACAAAAAGATATGAACCTAATAAAAAATGGCAGCACAGTTTTACACATGTAAAATGATTAAGAAATACATAAATGCTGCAATAAAGATGGCACTTTATTCTCAAAAAGACCTGAAATTTGCTTGTGGAAGTAGGTATCAGAAGGGTTGCAGGTTGTAGACCAGGTACAGTGGCTGACACCTGTAACCCCAACACTTTGGGAGGCCAAAGCAAGAGGATCACTTGAGGCCAGGAGTTCAAGACCAACTGGGTAACATACTGAGTAATATTAAATCTTTTATGTCAACATTGTGTCTCAAGTCACCTAACATTGTACATTAAAAAAATTATTTTTCCTGAGTTATCACTTTAGCTCTTGTTTGTAATAAAAGGCTACACTTATTAGGATGTACTTGGAACACTGATATTCTGAGTGATTGGTTACCCTTGGGGTTGGGGTAAAATTGGCCTCAAGGATGTTGCCAGTTTGTATTATTCTTGCCAAGGGGAGAGAATTAACATCCCACAGATAAGTTGTTCCATACGGTGGCTGTGACCTCTAGTCTTTGGAGAGTAGAGTATTTGCTATGCAGATAAGGAATTTAGTTAAGCATAAAAATTTTCCTTAAACTCACCTTACCCTTAGATCTATGAATTTTTATAGTCATTGGGAATGAGCCAGCAGGGAAAGGTTTTATTCTTATTTTTATCTACACATATGATTTTGCAACATCATATGATCTGCTGAAACCATTTAATTTGAGGGTATTTTTAGTTTTGAGGTACCCTAGAAAATAGTACCTTATGGACCTATAAAATTTTTCTGTAAAAAAGGCCTGATAGTAAATATTTTAGGTTTGGTGGGTCACACAGTCTCTGTCCCAGCTACTCAACTCTGACATGATAGTGGCCATATACAATACATAAACAAATAGTCCTGACTACGTTCCAACAACATGTCATTTACAAAAACAGAAAGTGGGACGGATTTGTCCTGTGGAGTATAATTTGCCAAACCTCTGCTTTTTCATTTCTTCTTTTTCTATGAAGCCTTGGGACAGTCTCTGGAGATTCAAGGAAGGTCAAACAGACAGGGACCTCAACTTTGAAACCCTGTTTCAAACAGAGCAGTTTTTATTTGTATGCTATATGAACTTTTGCATAAAATTAAGTTTGATTAAGGTTCCATTTCTAATATAGAGAATAGCTTCAAAATTGCTGCCTTGGATGATACCTAAAATCTGCTGCTTTAAAACTCAATAACTAATATTTCAGGCAAAATAAACACATCTTTTACATCTTCAAAAGTGATGCTAGGTGGTATTTATATGTGTTTTAATGTTCCAGCAATTCATTCTAGCAATTCACTTTCTCATACAATTGATAAAAGCATTTAAATGGGCAACTTTAAAAGCTCTAAAAATATTAACACTTTATTATTCTTATCCATTTTATCTTTTTCTAAGTATAACGTTTAAGGTAACTTAAAACGTCCAAGAGAGCTGATACGGTATATTAAAAAATAAAAAAGCACCAAACTAGGACTCCATATTTGTCTCCACTACTAGATTATTAGCTCCTTACAGGCAGAAACTGAAGTTGTCTTTCTGTGTTTTGTTTTTGTTGTTGTTTTTGAGAGAGTCTCACTCTGTCATCCAGCCTGGAGTGCAGTGGCATGATCTTGGCTCACTGCAACTTCTGCCTCCCGGGTTCAAGGGTTTCTCCTGCCCCAGCCTCCTGAGTAGCCGGGACAACAGGCAAGTGCCACCATGCCCGGCTAACTTTTGAACTTTTAGTAGAGACAGGCTTTTGCCATGTTGGCCAGGCTGGTCTCGAACTCCTGACCTCAAGTGATCCATGTGCCTTGTCCTTCCAAGGTGCTGGGATTACAGGTGTGAGCCACTGCAGTGGGTCTACATTGCACCAAATTGTATATGTTTACTGAACTGAGTGACTAGTTTTCACACATGGCATTTGTATGTGTGTGTGTGTGTGTGTGTGAGAGAGAGAGAGAGAGAGAGAAATAGGGTGTGGCTCTGCTGCCCAGTCTGGAGTGCAGTGGCGCTATCTCAGCTCACTGAAGCCTCAACCTCCTGGGCTCAAGTGATCCTCCCCTCTCAGCCTCCAGACTAGTTGAGACCACAGGCACGTGCCACCACACCCAGCTACATTTTGAACTTTTTTGTTGAGACAGGGTTTCGCCATGTTGCCCAGGCTGGTCTGAAACTCTTGAGTGCAAGAAATCCACCTGCATTGGCCTCCCAAATTGCAGGGATTACAAATGTGAGACAGCACGCCTGGAGCTAATACCTCTACCATATAGAGAAAACTAACTTTTTTTTTTTTTTTTTTTTTTTTTTTTTTTAGGAAACCATAAATTCACTATTAGATAACTAGGAAGAAAGTATGTTCAGGTAGCTATATCTTTCCATAAATATATCTTTCTTTACCTTATACCGTGTATCTTTCCATAATCCAAAAAGAAAAAAAAAAAAAAACTATCTTAGTGAGTAAAACAATTTTAAAAGTTAGTATTCTGAGGTACATTTTTATACCTAGGAAGTTAATTAACATGTTTAAGGCACATAAAACCTAATAATTTACTCTCACAAGGATCCACAAATCCCTTGTCTCCAATCCTGAAACCCAAAAAGCTCTGGAAACCAAGTTTTGGGTTTTTTTTTTTTAGTAATTTATTTGACAGTCAAATGGATCTATCCTAAACTTATTTGGCAGAAGCGTCTGACGCAAACTGAATGAGGCTATTAACTAGTATTTATTTATCCCGTATGAACAATCATATGTCTTGCTGCAAAAATAATAATATATTTGATTATGCAGTGTTTTCCCTAAACTCCCTGGGATATTATAGAATATACAGTATATGACATTTGGTTTTACCCAA
Source organism: Sapajus apella (assembly GCF_009761245.1). Classification (NCBI taxonomy): domain Eukaryota; kingdom Metazoa; phylum Chordata; class Mammalia; order Primates; family Cebidae; genus Sapajus; species Sapajus apella. Next base: position 1,992,255 of record NW_022437042.1, read on the forward strand.
GTCCAGCAGACCACAGCAAACCTTGCCCTGATTGCTTGACAAAGTCTAGTGCTCCTTTCCAGCCTGAGGCCATGCCCTTGACTCCAATCCAGTCTTTTCTTGAGTAGTAATTGAGGCTGCACAAACAGCTCAAAATGCCTATTATAATGTCATTTGGAGAACTAAATATGCTTTGTGATCATATTGAGTCAATGTTATCACCTTGATGGTCAATTACCCGTGGTTTAAGGAGGAACATCTCCGTTTTTTAAAAAGTACCTTTCTATTTTTATCACTGGACACTGGGCAGTTGAGGATCAGAATTAAGCCATTAGCTCGTAGCCTTGCAATGATATCTGCTCAATAAATATTTACCATTTAGCTGACGCACATCTTGGGCAGTATGTAAGAACTTCTCTTACATCAAGTGTCGGCAGCGACAGAGATGTGCGGACAAAAAGTAACCGGGGGCCTTATACTGGCTTAGCTCCAGCAATAAATCCATCATTATTCCATGGAACTGGCACACTCCCCGTGTATATCTCAAGGACCCCACCTTCTGGCCGACAGGATCGTATCTAGGGATCTCAATTATAAGTCGTAGAGAATAAGGGCGAGTTATTCTTGCAATAGCTCGCTAGAGGTGGTGGACCTGCCGATGCCCTAGGGTGGGACATTCCGGGCTTGGTTAGTAAGACATTGTAAATAGACGCCAAAATGTCCCCACCAACGTTTCCCGAGAGCATTTCTTTACAAGAAAAAAACCGACTCAAAATCATCCCTCTCAAAATGCGTCTCTTTGGAACTGCAAAGTTAGAGAGTAAGACGTTCTGCCCGACCCCACCTTTGTCGGGCGCGCGCCCTCACAGTCCGGGTACCACGCTGCTCCTGCGCAGGTCCTAGACTCCTCCCTTCGGGCGGCTCACTCTCTCCCTTCTCGGCTACTTCCGGCCCTCACAGAGCGCCCTCAACGCGCTTGCGCTGTTTTGATAGGCTTCTCAGGCAGAAGTAATCGGAGCGCTGCCTCTCTGGAACCGCCCCCGCCACCTCTTCGCCCCGCCTACGTGTTACCGCCCCTCCCGAAATCTCGCGATGGTAGGTGAGCGTCGGTATTTTGCGGGCAACTGGCTCTCGCAGCTGCTGTAAATTGCTGCTGCGGGAGAAACTGGAGCCGCTGTCGCCGGCGCGCCCTCCCTCCCCCACTGCGAAGAGCCACCGCCTCTTTCGCGCTCCTTATACACCTATCACTGGGAGCGGTGGCAGCAAGAGTCTCTGGACCCACCGCCGCCTCTTCAGGCGGCCGCTCTGCGGGTTATTCCAGAAGCCCGGCAACTGAGGGCGGCCCCCTTTCCTTAACAGTCTCCTCGCTACAGCTCGTCGGCTCCCTCAGCCTCGCCGGGGACCCACTTCCCCAGTCTCGCCCGGGTGGAGGTCGACTAGGAGAAGACGAGAGTCACCCTTCCTCCAGGCGGCGCCGGCCCCCTCACCCGCGGGTGTGTCCTATAAATGGCGTCGGAAAGCGACACCGAGGAATTCTATGATGCCCCTGAAGATGTGCACCTAGGGGGCGGCTGCCTCGTGGGGTAAGTAACCGCAGCTATGTCCAGGAAGCCGAACATCCCTAGTCCCCTGCATCTTCTGTGCCTTCCCCTTACACCTCTCCCAGGTCCCGCTGTGTCCGCCACCGCTGTTCCTCTCCGTCTCACTGGAGCACTTCAGAACCCAGACCTTGGGCTTCTTAGGGCGGGGTGACTCGGAGAAGGGGGAGTCGCCCACCTCGGGCAGCCTCCGGGCAGTTTCCCTACTCAACGATCCCAGAGTCTCTCTCAGAGCCCATTTCTCGTCTGGTCCAGCCTTCTGTGAGGGGGAACAGCTTACATGCCTGGGAGCCAGAGATTTGTATCTGTTGGGTTCCGAGCTTACCTTTCAAACATCCGTTTTGGCCTCGGGGATCGTAGATTAAAGGAGCATTAACAGGAGAAATGTAACTTGTAGTTTTGTATTCTCCCCTTTACCGCTAACTTACCTATTCATTTCAGAGGTGGCTGTAACTCTCCCCTATTTGCCTTGCACACAGCGAAGAGGAGCGGGGAAAGGTTGGGTATTTGCTTAAGAAAGTCCTCTAGCTGATGTACTCTAGATCAACAGTGTTTTATTAAAGTAACACCTTGCCGTGAGATAAAGGAGATCGAATACACTGTCCCTACCATTAGGAAGAATGCGGTTTAAAAGGATGGCCAGACAGAAATGTACGCAACTGACTACAGAGGGACAAACAAGTGCTGAGTAATCTGGTGATTGGAAGGAGAGCCCCAGCTTTGTGTTCTTTATCTAATTCTGCAAGATGTTTTAGTGGTGATTAATATGGGTGATTCTGAATAGGAAGTACAGTAGTTGGAATGCTCGCTTGACTAGGACTTGTATTTACTTACCCACTTCTCCACTTTTCCAAGTTGAAGTAGTGCTTTAAAACGATTTCGCCGAACTCCCCTGCGAATGTTCGTGGAATTAGAGGCAGTTAAATGTTTTCATGCTGTAAGAACTTGAAGATTGGTAAAAATTTGTATTTTAATATAAATGACTAATATGATTACAGAAGTGAACTGGCTTCGGTTCTCGAACTTACTCCGTGGGAGAAATGCCCCCTCTGATGCAAATACAGTTAGCCGTGCATGCCGGAAGTCATTCTAAAAACTAATGTATGTTTATACACAATATACACCAAAAAGTTACAGTACAAAATCAGAAAGCAATGTACGTTGGTAGATTTCAGATGTGTGTCTTTCCACCAACCGTTGGATTTTGGGGTGGCAGTGGCCAATCTTGAGATGGCACTGAATCTCCTTCAAGTTCAATATCTGAGACAAGTTTAGAGCTAGGTAGTAGAGGATAGGAAATACATTTGGGTTTTGAAATATATTAGATTTCCGTGAAGTTTAACTTTTTTTCTGTGTGGTTTTTCCTTCAAAGTAATGAACTGACAATTCAGATTAAATGAGAGACCAGGTCCTTTGGTACTTTTGTGTGTGTGTTTTGGGGTGGGGGGGAAAATAATCAGTTTACGAGATGATCAAACTACTGTGTGGATGTTGTTTCTTTCCATTGAATAAGCTTAACTTCAAAGGACACAAGTTATATCACGACCTGTGTAAACTGTCTAGTCTAGTACCTGGGCACAGAGGAAGCATTTGAAATGTTCATGATCTTCTCCTTCCTTTCTTGGCATTGGCAAATTCGTTAACTTTACACAGAGCTTACTTTGGGAGATACAGAACTTGGAGCTATTTTACTTATCTAAACCAGATGAGTCATTTTGATAGAACTGATAGAGTCGCTTCTCTCGTGAGGTAATATAGTTTCTCAAGCACTTTGATCCTCTGATATTAGGTGAAAACTAAAAAAGTTGCTTGGAACTCAGCTTTCTAATTTTATCTTTAACCTGCCCAATTACTAAGTGTGTTGAGCTCTATGGATAAAACTACTACAGGGTCAGTTTGTGGGTTTCAGAGTTCCTTACTGTATTAGAGGATTGGAAAGAGAATAGATTAATCTGGAGAATTGCGTCTGAAAAGAACTGGCAGGACTGAGAGGGCAGTAAAAGGTTAGCATCATTTACATTTTCCTCTATCCTTTTTGGAAGGTTGTATCATTTGCATAAGACACTGAGCAGATCTGGCTGGGCAACTTATAACCTAGAAATGTAGTGAGAAATCTTGATTTGTGGAAACAGATTGCCTTACTAGATATTGGTCATCAGAAATATGTTTTGTTACTTGATATGACCTGGAGTGGCAAACCATATAATTTTTAAAGTCAATAGACTGAATTTGGGCACTTCAGAAATGTTCCTTGCTGTTGTGTGTTTGGAAGTACACAGACTATGCCATCAAATTGTAGTAAACTGTTTAGGCAGTGGAGATTTGTCTCATGTTTTGTTAATTAGTGCAATCCTAATACACAGTCTGTTTCCTAAAATTAATTTATTTGTTGCATTTCCCTACAGTGTTGTCTTCAGTTTTATTAATCTGCTCTTTGAAAGCAAATTTAATATGTTAAAAATCAGCCCAGTTTTTTATAGAGAGTTTTGGTTACAATACAGCCTACTTTTCCACAGTGGCAGATCATCTTCACTTGCCTAGCTTTGCAATATATACTATATTTATAATGCTTTTTTTAATTGATATTTTAGGTCAGGTTTTCTTTATTCTTTTTTTTTTTTTTTAAAGACAGGGTCTTGGAAAAAAAGCCTGTTGCCCAAGCTGGAGTGGTGGCGAGATCATGGCTCACTGCAGCCTCAAACTCCTAAACTCAAGTTATCTTCCCACAGGTGCACACCACCCTGCTTAGAGAAAGGTTTTTTAGAGATGGGGTCTTCCTGTATTGCCCAGACTCGTCTCAAACTCCTGGCTTCAAGTGATCCTCCCACCTCAGCCTCCCAGGGCACTGGGATTACTGTCAGGCATGAGCCATCTCGCCAGGCCCAGGTTTTCTCATTCTTATCTTCATTTTTATGTGTGAGGAACCTTAGACTCAGAGACAGTTAAGTGAATTGCCCTAGGAGATACCTTTCAAGTGGCAGAACTGGGATTTGAAACAAGCTCTTCAGAGTCCTAGTCCAGTATTTTTTTTTTTTTTTTCCTGTGGAGGGTGGTGAGGGGAGTAATAAAGAGATAGAGAGAGATCCTCCCTTAGTGGATTCTGGAGTTAAATGCTTTAGGACCAAATTGCTGAATTGAACTGATACATATTCTTTAAAACCAGCAGCCCAAACTTTTTTGTTCTCTTGGTAAGAAATCCCACTTTCTTTCAGGAAAGTGTATTTTTGTTTTGTCAGATAGGAGTTTTGTAAGATCATAGCCTGTTGTAGCTAGAAGGGACATCTAGTTAAACCCCTTCATGTAATATGTTGTGAAAACTGAAGCCTAGAGAGAAAAAGGAACTTGTAAAAGCTGCCACAGCAAATTAATGGTGGAACTAGGTCTAGAACCTGGTTCAGTTTGACAGTGGCGTTCTTTCTGCTACCGGGCTGTCTTTTGATACAGCAGGAAAGAGAGGAGGAACTGTGTGGTATACTAGAAAAGAGCTCTGGAGTGTGAGTCATTTTATTTCCTCATCTTTAAATTGAGGGATTACACTCCTGAGAACCCTTCTAACTCTAAATGTCTTTATAGTGAGGTTTAATAGTGTGCTTGTATTGATAAGCTTTTGTTCTTGGTAAATCTTTCCGTGATTTTTTTTTAACCTTATAGTTTAACTTAATGGTGTTTGGTACATAGTTCAAGACTCATACATTTGCAATAAAGTATTTACTGGGCAAATTATATATGAGATGAATGCCCCTGCTAACTCATGTGGTTTATACTTACACATACTAAAGGCGGGCACTGAGAACATGTTGTAAAAATAAATGTAACATTTTCAGCACTCTTTATTTTTTTAGTGGCAGCCAAAATATTTTTGAGGCCTTGGAAGAAGGCTAGAATCATAACATTTTTAGAGTAGGAAGGGATTGGAGATCATTTTAGCCTAGCCTTCCTTTTTAACTGAAAGTGAAATTTAGCATCTGAGAGGGGAGGTGACACATTGCTAATAGGGGCAGACTTGGAACTAGACCGCAGGTCTCTTGATTCCTCACTTATACCGCCTACATCTGCGGAAGGAGGGAAAGTATTGCTGGGTATTCCTGTCATAGGTTTCTGGCACTACACTATTAGCTGGGCTCTTAAGATGGTCTGCTTGACTGTTTCTTCATACCTTGTCTATCAGAGACCTTTAACTGTTCTAGGATCCTAACTTTTGCTCTCGTTTTCTCCAAGTCAGGGTGAAAAACAATGGCAAAATAGCTTGTCTAAGAACAGTGATTATTTATATTATTTCATTTTATTCTTAAGCATTTAGTTGCTATTAACTGCAATCTACCATATTCAGGCTGGAATAATGATAAAATCTTAAATCATGGGAACCCAGACCAAACTGTCCTGAAGAACTGTTAGGTCTGAAAAATAAAAAGGTATATAGCTGCCTTTGTTGAAAACTCAGCTTCTCACTTTACTTAGGTGTCAGAGACATTTCTCTCTGAATTGAACATTGATACAAGTTTTAATTTAAAAAATATACCTGCAATATTTATTGCTTTAGGAAAGTTTCCTTAAAAATGGCTGTTTGTTGATGAGTTGACATTTAATCATATATATTTGATCACAATTAAATTTGGTTAATGAAGACTTTGTGGAGTGATAGAAATATATTTACAAATGCTGTTTTATCACACTCATGTAACATATTGAAGTGAGAAAAAAAACCCTCCGCATATTGATTAGTAAATTCAAGTTCTTTTTTTTTTTTTTTTTTGAGACGGAGTTTTGCTGTTGTTGCCCAGGCTGGAGTGCAATGGCGCGATCTCGGCTCACCGCAACCTCCGCCTCCTGGGTTCAAGCAATTCTCCGGCCTCAGCCTCCTGAATAGCTGGGATTACAGGCATGCACCATCATGCCCAGCTAATTTTTGTATTTTTAGTAGAGACGGGGTTTCACCTTGTTGACCAGGATGGTCTCGATCTCTTGACCTCGTGATCCACCCGCCTCGGCCTCCCAAAGTGCTGGGATTACAGGCTTGAGCCACCGCGCCCGGCCCTCAAGTTCTAAATTTAGCGACATCTAGCTGAGCACTGTGGCTTGTACCTGTAATCTCAGCACTTTGGGAGGCTGAGGTGGGTGGATCACCTGAGGTCAGGAGTTTGAGATCAGCCTGGCCAACCCCATCTCTACTAAAAATACAAAAATTAGCCAAGCATAGTGGCATGCACCCATAGTCCCAGCTACTCAGGAGGCTGAGGCAGGAGAATTGCTTGAATCTGGGAGTTGGAGATTGCACTCCAGCCTGGGTGACAGAGCAAGACTCCGTCTCAAAATAAATAAATAAATAAACTATATTTAGTGACATCCAACTGTCAATTGGTAACTCATGGGGGCAAGACAGTCCATAGTGGCATGGCAATTTGGGGGCTCAGTTTGAATCTGTATAAACTCCTATAAATTAAAAACTTTATTCTGTTCTTGTGATAATCTACTTCATAAGATAGGGCAGATAATTTTTTTTTTTTTGAGACAAGGTCTTACACTGTCACCCAAGCTGGAGTACAGTGGTGCAATCTTAGCTCACTGCACCTCGACCTCCCCAGGCTCAGGTGATCCTCCCACCTCAGCCTCCCAAGTAGCTGGGACCACAGATGTGCACCACCATGCCCCGCTAGTTGTGTGTGTGTGTGTGTATGTGTATATGTGTATTTTGTAGAGTTGGGGTTTCACCATGTTGCCCAGGCTAGTCTCAAACTCCTGGGCTCAACTGATCCACCCAACCTCGGCCTCCCAAAGTGCAGAGATGAAAGGTATGCACCATTGTGCCTGGCCCTTGATTTTTAAAAATATTAAAATCCTAAATAGTTGTAGGATATGAAGTACAGTGTTGGTCTTAAACAGAAAATAATTTCTAATTATTGGTATTTTAGACTTACTGTATAGCCTTTACATTACCCAACACTCCACGTGTCTGTTCTCTTCAGTTCATTGTTAAGACTTTGACAAAATCAGGTGAATTGGCCAGGCACGCGCCTTTAAGAGGTTTTTCGTTTCTTCCTCATACTCTGCAATTTTGTTAGTTACTTCCTGGGGTAGAAGTGGAGGTGGAGGAAGGGAGTATAAAGAGATCATGCAGGTTGTGGTGATGGAGGTGGAGGAGGGAAAGATAGCCCCAGCAGTAGGTATAGAGACCAAGTTACAGTGCTGCTTCCTGGGGCATGGATAACTGAGATAAGACAAATCCCATCATTTGATACACATGTTAACAGCATGAATTAAATAGCCCCTTCTGTAAGAGATTAATAACCTATAAGAAATACCTCAAATAAAAGTTAAAGTAACAAAAATTGTAGGTACTTTATGATGCCCTACTGATATTTAGCTTGAACTGATAAATAACCTACATTTCTCATTTCTATCCATAGTTATGCTAATAGCTACAAACTTTCACAAGGTCTGTTCCCCTCTCACAGTTGCATATTATTAATCTACCCAGCCAAACCTTTAATAGGGTGCTTTCCTTACTCTTCAGAGTGAAATTCTTTCTATTCCCTTATTTCAGACTGAGTAGTCTTTGTGTTAGTCTGTCATCTCATAATTCAAAACCAAGGAAAAAGCACCTTCGACATAATGTGGGCCTCATACCTGATGGCAACCCTAATGTTTTTCCTCAGTCAGTATACAAATTTATCTTGCTTACTATAGCAACCAGTCTATCAGTTCTTCTTCTAGCTCTTTTGCCTTCCCTCAAATACTAGGATTACCATATAATCAGGTTCTGCCATAGTGCTTCAGGTCTTAGAGTTCTATTACCAGCTGCAACTATCTGGCAGCTCACAATTTGGCATTCCATCAGAGTCACACAAAACTTTTGTTCTTTAAGTCCACAAAACCTTTTTGTCTCCAAACCTTTCTAAACATTTTGCACATAGAAAATTTAACAAAAACAAATTTTGGCAGCAATTTCCTCATACTAATTTTCTCAGTCCAGTGTTAGTCGTTGCCTTGAAGATTGAATGCATTGCATCACTGCATCCAATGGCCATCCCTTTGTAATAACAAGTAGAATCGATTTCCAGATCAAGGGTGACCATTTAGGAAATATACTTGCAAATGTGATTTTAGACTCAGTATCACAAACTAGGTAAAATGACTTAAAAACATCTTGATCATCAGCGGCTACCAAATAACCCAGCTTTTAACAAAAATGATTTCTATAGGTTGTAGAAATAATGTTTGGACTTTAGATTAATTCGTTTGAATTTGAGAAAACTGTTTAGAAAATTAATAGGAAATGTTATCTTTCTTTTGTAGCCCTTGAATAAACAGGAAGAAAACAGTAAAGACTGAATAGTTGTATGGGTCTTTATTTTTTAAAAGCCATACGTCTTTCATATTTTTTATATTTATTTTCTCTCTTAAAAACCTCAGAATTCATATAACTAAAATAGTTTTAATTTATAAATATGTTTACCTCTTTTCCTCAAAATAAGGATTGGCCAGGTACAGAAGCTCACACCTGTAATCTCAGTGCCATGAGAGGCCGAGTTGGGAGGATCGCTTGAAGCCAGGAGTTCAAGACCAGTCTCGTCAATGTAGCAAGACCTTATCTCTACAAAAAGTCTTAAAAAATTAGCTGGGCATGATGGTGCATGCCTGTAGTCCTAGCTATTTGGGAGATTGAGGCAGGAGGATTGCTTGAGCCCAGGAGGTTGCGGTTGCAGTGAGCTGTGATCATGCCACTGCAGCCAGACTCTGTCTCTTTTAAAAAACAAAAATAATGGGGCGGGCATGGTGCCTTACACCTGTAATCCCAGCACTTTGGGAGGCCAAGGTGAGCAGAGCATGAGGTCAGGAGCTTGAGACCATCGTGGCTAACACGGTGAAACCCCCATCTCTACTAAAAATACAAAAATTAGCTGGGCATGGTAGCAGGCACCTGTAGTCCCAGCTACTCGGGAGGCTGAGGCAGAAGAATCACTTGAACCTGGGAGGCGGAGGTTCCAGTGAGCCAAGATTGTGCCATTGCACTTCCCTCCTGGGTGACAGAGCGAGACTCCATCTCAAAAAATAAATAAATAAAATGAAGTAAATAAAAAAACTATAGTTAAAATCTGATAATGCTTCAAGGAAATCTTTAATTGTACAAAGAGACTTAAGAGCAGTTTCAGTTTCTCCACAGAGTCCTGATCTTTAAAATTTTTAAAAGGAGGGGAGAGGTCAGCTTTTTTAAAAATCTGAGGATGAAATATAAGATTTTTTTGAAACTTCTGAGGGAAAGCTTGAATGGTATTTTCTAATAGATATCCCATGCAGAACAAGCCATACCTGTAACAAGCTGTCTGTACCTGTATAAAACCTACTTGTCCACTACTAATTGTGATAGACTATTCCAGTACAAAACTCAGTGAACCATGGGCATTTTTATGAACCACAGATCAAACTTTCTAGAGAACCAATAAATAGTATGTAGTGCTGTATGCAAATTCACTGTCTCAGAAGCAAGCATCCTGATTACTAAGCAAGCTCAAGAGAAGAGGTGGGAATGTTCTTTCTGACATTGTTCTTAAACTGGTTAAGAATAGCTGTGGATGAACTTAATATCCATAGTCCTCTTTTCATTCTGCACCTGAAAGTCTTTATTGAAATTGGAAGACTGAGGGAATCATGTTTCTGGTTATTAGCAGTACTGTTAACAATTGAATATTTTTTAAAAATCTTTTAAAATATGCTTACCTACCCATACCAAACTAAAATGGCAAGTGGATTGAACATTTCCCTCAGCCGCAACTCCACCCCTTTCACTGCCAGCTTTTTCTTTCCTAGCTTACCCAATGTCATTAGTACAGAGGTTTCCTAATATAACTACTTATTGTCCCTTAAAACTGAAAAGGGTCAGTGATGGAAGAGACATAAAGGCTGGGAACTTTTGGAAGGAGTAAGGGAAAAATTGTTTAAATTGTATATGGTGAACAAGTTGGTAAAGATTGTTTAGTGTTACGGTGGGGGGGGGGGCTTACTCATTGAATTAGTGAAAGATAGGTGAGCAGAATGAACAGGTAGCTTGATAAAACTAGTACCTTTGTGAGTGAAAGAAGGTAGGTTTGTCTGTATTTTGCAATGGGTATTTTATCTTTATTAGCTTGGGTTAAGGTTAATGATTGAGATCAGTCCTTTTTCCTTTAGGTGACTACCGTGCCTATTATGTCCCAGATCATAGCCCTCAGCTGTTGACTTTTAACCTTTGCCTTATTTCCCAGCATAGTCTACAGTTATGTGTAGCAGTGCACAGAAGGTTTAGTTGGGGAGGCGGGTGGTGAGTAAGCATGCTCTGTGGTAGCTGCTACTCTTCACATTTTCTTGTTTTTGAACTTCCTGATTCTCTCCAATCTCCAGTCACCTCTAACCACACACAGGTACTAGTTCCTGTAAGAGGAGGGCAGTAAGGGAGCTGAGGCAAGGAGAGTGCTTTGGATGTATAAGATCTTCATAACTTGGGGAGATCCTATACCCAGTAAATATTAAATGTTAACAGTGAAACCTTGGGAGGTGTTGCCAGCTTTCCGGTATTCATATCAGTTCCTTGTTACCAACTTTTGTTGGGAGGGGGGCACGAATGTGTTCACAGTAAAAAAGAAGTATTATAGTGCTACATGTTACATGCAAAGAATGAAAATGGTATAATGCTAACTAATGGTGGGCATTTGTTTTCAAAGTTCTTTTACTCATGTTATTGCTTCTGATTATTCTGCGGTTCTGTAAGATGGTCAGAACAATTTTTGTGAGATAATCAGGGCAATTATTGACAGCTCAAGGTGGGTAAAGGACAGCCATCAAGAGGTGATGCTTTGCAAATTTGTGGTACTTAAATGAATGGTTTTTAATGGAGATGTAAAATGTTAGGTTCCTCCCTACTTTCGTTTTCTAAACTATAAACATTGTGCAATTCACATTTTAAATGTGAATCGTTAGAATGACAATGCCAGCACTACCATTTAGGTATGTATAATTTACTGTTTAAAACAATAAAAAGCAGTATTTTTATGCCCTTTATTTTAAGTTTTGACATAATTGATTACAGTATGGTAGCCAGGTCAGAAAATGACCTTGCTACTGAAAGCGCTGGAATCCCAGACACTGCTCACTGAATTTCAAAGGGTTATTTATGTTCTTTGTTCCTAAGGGAAACCCCCTCAGGATGTGAGCCATTGCCGAGTTGGGCTTCAGTGCCATGTCAAAAAGTCTTAATCCTGGATTTTTTTTCCCACTATAATTATTTTATAGATTGTTGCCAGTTGCTTAGTTAGGCCACAATACTGTGTTGTGTTTTGTTTTTATTTTGGTATAACTGATTCATTTTTTTTTGGCCACAAGCCACTAACTAGAAACACAATGTTTCTTTTTCTCTTTCCCTTCAAATGTGTTTTGTAGCAATCACGAAGAGTGTAGTTATTAACATTTTCCCCCCAATCAAACCTCTATTGGCTATCAAACTAATAGGAAAAATGCATTTCTAACAGCTGGGTGATTACAATTTTAAATCATTAGTAATTACTATTTAAGTTATAAATAAGATTGAATAATTTTTAATAATAAATAGTAAAGGACTTAAACTTGGCCTACATAATGTTTTCTGTAGGTAAGCATTCTAGATAATTTAAGATTTTTGTAGAATATATATATCAAGTCATTGATAAATATTTCATAAAAGAATATAGAAGTAGAAATTCAAGTACATAAACCATAGAAATTAAATTTAGAAAATAAAGTACTTAATAGTAAATTTTACTGAAATATCTTTGAATTTCAATTATTCATGATATTGCGGGAAAACATGAATAATTAAAAGTTACCAGTTACACCAAAATCTCAGTTCAGTCATTAGTTTACAACTTTCTTTCCCATCAAAACTTTTATCAGACAGTAACAGTAGGTTTTCTTTAATTTTCAAAAATAGTTTGATTTGAATTTTGTTCCTCTGCTCATGTTTGATGATGAGCAGTGAATTCAGAAGAAGAAAAATAAGGAATCTTGAAGTCCAAGTAATCAGTTCGCTGGTAATAGAATTTATCAATTTAAATTTTTTAAAAGGGGACCTCAGATAGGTGCTTTAGAATGCTAATTTTTATTTAGAAGTTACTAATACTTACTTTTTAAAATGAGTACCCCACCAGGTATACTCATGCCTGTAATCCCAGCTACTCCAGAGGCTGAGGCAGGAAGACTCCTTGAGGCCAGGTACTTGAGACCATGCTGGCCAACATAGTGAGACCCTGTCTCTAAAAATACTTTTTCAAACTTAGCCAGGGATAGTGGTGCTTGCCTGTAGTCTCAGATAGGTGAACATGGAGAAGGGGGATCACTTGAGCCCAGGAATTCAAGGCTATAGTGAACCATAATCCCACCACTGCATTCTAGCCTGGGCAACAGGCTCTTAAAACACACACACACACACACACACACACACACACACACACACACACTAGCACTCCATTTAATGTTTTAGGTAACTTATAAAATTAATATGACCAAGCGTGATGTATCATACCTGTAATCCCAGCACTTTGGGAGGCCGAGGCTGGTGGGTCACTTGAGGTCAGAAGTTCGAGATCAGCCTGGCCAACATGGTGAAACTCTGTCTGTAATAAAAATACAAAAAGTTAGCTGGTCATGGTGGTACACAGGAGCTCCTCCAGCTACTCAGTAGGCCGAGGCAGGAGAATCGCTTGAACCAGGGAGACGAGGTTGCAGTGAGCCAAGATCACACCACTACACTCCAGCCTGGGTGACAGAGTGAGATTCTGTCTCAAAACAACAACAAAAAAATCATATTAGCACTTTAACTTGATAAAGCTTTTATAATACAGCCTGTAGCCCAACATTTTGTTTACTTTTTCAAAAGTAACCGTGATCTATCGTGATTGCGTTAGATATTGATTTCTCTAGGCAGACATAAATTTGGTTATCTGTTTCTGTCTTGATTTTACTGGAAATTACGTCAATAATAGATTTGACTTTTATTCTAACCTACTTTGACAAATTGGGACATTGTGATATAGCTGCCTTCCCTTGGACTTATATTTATGGAATGATTTGTGAACGTGTAGAATAGAATGTTTTTAGTTTGGAATTCTTGAGTAGGCCCAGGAAAATGGTTTTCTGTTTATGTCAGTAAATATATTGTCAAGCTGTTCTTTTTTTATTTTTTTACAGTCCAGAGGTCTTTTATATTTTTAACACCTATTATGCCATGAATTCATAGGGAGTAGGTTCCAGCAGCTCAGGCTCTTTCCCATTGGTTCTCACAAAGTGTGCTTCTCTGGGTGGAGCAGACTGGCGCTTCAGTTGAACCCAGGTCTCTTTCTCTTCGGCTTCTTTCTTTTTCTGATCATTTTCTTTCACGTGTTTCAGGAAGCTATCTCGGCTCTTAGAGTGCTTGACGTGCTCAATACGCACATTGATTCTCTTGGCAAGAATCTTGCCCTTAACTTCTTTGTTTACAACAATGCTAACAGCATGCTGGGTAACACTGTAGACTCTTCCAGTTTTGCATGATAACATTTGTGAGACATTCCTTTTTGAACAGTACCCATTCCCTTGATGTCTACAGTATCACCTTTCTTATAGATTCGCATATGCGTGGCCAAAGGAACAACTCCATGTTTTCTAAAAGGCCTGGAGAATGTATATCGAATGCCTCTCTTTCCCTTTGTGTTTGTCATTTTGGCAAATTACTGGAAGATGGCAGTTCTGGCTGAAAGTCTGTCAAGCTGTTGTTTTAGGAATATGGCATAAAACTGCACTACATATATCATTTTTGAAAAATCACGTTGTCATTTTAGATAAGATATAGTTGTTTAAAGGTCCACTTGAAGTTTTGTAATTACCCTGTATGTGAACAGATGTATATTTCATAACAAAGTTTCCTTTGATTACCTTGAAGTTCATTTATAAATATTCATTGAAGATCATTTGCAAATATTGCCACAAAACCTTTCAAAAGACATAGGGCCATTATGCCAGATTTTCTCACTATCTATTAATATCATTGATAAAATAATTATTAGTTATTTTTAGATATTTTCTTCTATGCTTTCATAGTATTTAAAATTTAAATGTCCTTTTAAAAGGTAATAAAAGTAATAATTCACATCTTGAAGATTCAGTTAATTTCCTATTAGATAATTGTCATAACTATATTCTCAGCTTTTTGTGAATGTTGTTAATAAACCAGTATTGCTTTGTTTTCAAGGAAATTCGAGTGATTTCTATTTTCTGCTGCCTAGTTACATAACATTTAGGGATATACTAGGAAAATCAGACTAATTTATGATTGCCTAGCACTTTTTTTCCTGCTGTTTTTAGATTTTTCAGGTTTAGTTAGGATTATCACTTTTGGTAGTCAACTTAAAATATTTGTAGTCATGTTAAAATAGGACTGTGAGAATGAGAGTGGTACTGTTACAAACGATTTGGATTTGAAAGGCCAGCAGATGATTTTTCTCTTAGTTGCCATTTCTTCAATTTGAGTAGTACTGTCTTTAGGTTGAAGGTGCTTATATACATTTCAACTCCAGTGTACAGTATTACATAGCGAATTTTAAAAACTGTGCACTTAGAGCAAGATTTAAGAACAAAGCAAAACAGTCTCTTCTTCTCTAAACTTGAAGTGTTTTTAATTTTTGGTTGCTTTGTTTGTTTTTATTTTTGGTTTTTGCTTCATTTTTTGTTGTCATCGTTTTTCTGCCTGGCCTCAGTGGGCCCAAGAAAGAGTCCTTGTTAAGTGTTTTCTGAGCACCAAACATATCTGATTCCCTGATTAGACTTAGCACTTCAGTGTTGGTCTTAGTTTGTTATCAAATCTTACTGTTTCAACTTGCTGGGCTTTGGAAATCAAAACCCTTAAATTAGTTGCTTACTTTAATGACTGGCTAAGTCCTTATCTATGCTCATGCCCTGTTCACCTCAAGGACCTTAGAATCCTAGCACCTTCTTTGTACAGGCAAGCTATTCTTGGCTCTGCTTGGTTCAGTTCCTTGGTGCACTGCTTAAGCTCATCTTACTTTTATATTTTCCTTATAACAAAAGATAGAGGGGATAAAAACAAAATCAAGCTGTAGGGTAATTCCCTGGTGAACCTTTTGTAGTCACTTTCATGTAAGAAAAATGTTTCCCAAGCAACCAGCTTTATTCTAGCTGACTCACTCCATACTCCCTCCTTCCATGTCATTGCTCCTTTTTACCTCTTTAGGAATCTGTTAGGAATTTTGCAACCTGACAAAAGGCTTCTGCAGAGCCAACCACCTTTTTTTTTCCCTCAGGGCCTGAAAAAAAAGTGAGTCTTCTTACTGTTAGAATAAGACAAAGAGAGCTTGTTAGTCAAATTTTTTCTGTATGTTAAATTGTTCTGGTATATTCTTTTCATTGAGTATAATGAAAAGACTGAAAATAATGGTAAGCGTGAGATTGCTCTCATATTTCATTTTTGTACTTTAGGAGGTGGTTCTTTGAGTTCCTAGTTGTTTAGTTGAATTTGAAGCAGATGGCAAATGAAGATTTAGTCTACGCACTGATTCCTTCCTATTCGCAGAAGGGTTTGTGTGTTTTTAGATGATCTTCAGGTAAGGGATAGAGAAACACCAAGCCCAAGAGGCAGAAGGATCTCTCTACAGCTAATGAGTGAGAAACTAGCCATAGGGATGGTTTATGGTCTCTGGCTCTTTGAAACCACAGAAATTTAAAGTTCTTTTTAAAAAGCAGACTTGGCTGGTCACAATGGCTCGTGCTTGTAATCCCAGAACTTTGGGAGGCCAACGCAGGCAGATTTCTCGAGCCCAAGAGTTCGAAACCAACCTAGGCAATGTGGCGAAACACCATATCTTCCCCCACCAAAAAAACTTAGCCAGATATGGTGGCGCATGCCTTTAGTCCCAGCTACTCTGGAGGCTGAGGTGGGAGGATCGCTTGAGCCTGAGGGGCGAAGTTTGCAGTGACTCAAGATCATGCCATACTGCACTACAGTCTGGGCAACAGAGTGAGACCTTGTCTCAAAAAAAAAAAAAAAAAAAACTTAAGTACTTACACCATTATTTTAAGTCCTGAAGGCCATAACATGAGTGCTGAAGATCTGAGTTTAAAATTGGAAAAGGTGTTCTGTAATTGTCTGGAGAAAACCAATAATTGCCTGTAGAAAAACCACTTGCAGAAGCTATGAAAAACCAAGTTAGACTCCTACTGTAGTTGGCTATGTCAGTAACTGATTTCAGAATATGAGTTTTGTAGTAAACCAGGCAAGACAGTGCAAGTAGCTTCTATTTGGGGAATCTAATCTATATGGGTTCTTAATATATGCTTACATCAATTACCATTCAAATCTAGGAGCTATTAGTGCTTCAGTTGTGGGAAAATTGTGAAATTATGCATTGACAGAATTGAGAAGCAAATTCTACATCATATTGCAGAAAGCTCATCAGAGTTTAGATTGATACAGAAATAATATAACTGAAATATTTCTAATACCCTTTTTGTAAAGTGAGGAAACTGTTCTAAAATGACTTTATATATGTAATAACTGAATTCCTTTTTAATGACAACATAATTTTAATTGGCATTTATCTAGAAAGTTGGCTGTTGATGGTTATTTGACCTATATAGGTTAACTTCATTTTGAACATGTTGACTGAGGACAGTTTCAATGATTATAAGTCAATTCACATATCTAGAGATTTTGTCAATATATTAGAATAGCCATCTTGTTTCTCTGGGGATAGTCGAAGCCAAAAATAATGAAGCTGTTTATATACCTTCCTGCTTTTTGCTGAGCATTTTTGATGAATGTACATAATACTGTACATACAGTATTTGAAGAGTTGCTGGACAAAGTACAGGACACTCAGTTCAATTCCAATTTCAGAGAAACATACTAAAAATGTATTCATTGTTTATCTGTAATTGGAATTGAACTGGGCATCCTATATTTTTAGTTGTTAAATCTGGCAACCCTAGATGGGGCAGAAGCAGGAGACTAGTAGATATAGGCACAGTTGTGAGACTTAAATACACCATACAATGACAAGAGCAACCTTTACTCCCACGGGAGGAGGGGAGGAGGCTATGTTTTGTGTTTTTTTTTTAGTGCAGTGGTGTTTATTTTAGTGTCCAACATTCTTTGTTTTTGAAAACGCATCAATGCTCAAAGCTCAAAAATAGTAAAATGTGGCTCACGCCTATAAACCTAGCACTTTAGGAAGCAGAGGCAGGAGGATCACCGTAGGTCAGGAGTTCAAGACCAGCCTGATCAACATGGCAAAACCCCATCTCTATTAAAAATCCAAAAATTAGCCGGACATGGTGGTGGGCACCTGCAATCGTAGCTACTCAGGAGGCTGAGGCAGGAGAATCTCTTGAACCTGGAAGGTGGAGATTGCGGTGAGCCGAGATTGCACCATTGCACTCCAGCCTGGGCAATAAGAGTGAAACTCTGTCTCAAAAAAAAGAAAAAATTGTAAAATGTAACAATATATTGTTTAGGGATACATGCATGTATGATGAAACTATTTTTGAAAACAAGTAACAAAACAATAAATGAAATCTGGGTTAGTGGTTACCTCTAAGGGAGCGGCAGGCGGATGGAATAGAGCACATAGTAACTGCACTGGTATTGATGCTAATTCTCAGGTAACATGGTAAGTGACAGGATGTATTTTTTTATGCTACATAATTACATGTACACATTGCACATATCAAATACAGAATAACAGTTTAAAAGATAAATTAAAAGAGACTTCAATAAGAAAATTAGCCTATGTGCAAAATTTAACTGTATATACTTTCTAAAATAAATCCAAAATCCAAAAAGGTCAAAAGGCATTTCGAAACTTTACCAGTTTGCTAAAGATCATATTGAGTAATTAGCAGATTCTAGAATGATTACTTGTCTGCTGTAATACATGTAAAATAAACTCTTTGGTTTGTGAAAATTTTATTTTTATTATTTGATGTCTACAGTGGTGAAGCTTCAGTTTTTGTCTTTACTTGGAAAGATTACTAATTGTTCAAATATGTTGTATACCAAGTTAAAGAAAAAAAACAGCTAGAGCATGCATGATGTGATTAATTCAGATGAGCTAGGCATAAACAGTAGGATTCCTAGAACAAAAAGTCAGAAATCTCTGTTTTCCTTGATTAATTTTTAAAAATTAGATTTCTAACCCCTCCTTTGTAAAAACTATTATGACAGTCTACAATATCCATCACTAAGCAGAAAAATTCATCTTTAGCAAGCGCCAGCTTAGAGCATTAAGCTGAAGTTAGTGTGTAGTGTGTGTGTGTATATATATATATATTTATATTTATATTTTTAGTGTTTTAAAGCACTTCTAGTTCTCTATATAGTCTTACACCGTTTTCTCTTGTAGAAATAGTTGGAGTGTCTATTCCAGAAAGCCTGTCCAAGTATGTTTCCTTCCCCCACTTACATACACACTTAGGGGCCCCTCCTCCGTGCTTCAGGGTTATCATGTGCTGCTGTCTCTCATTGCAATTGTTATATTATATTGAAATTATCTGTTATATTTTCCTCAACGTATCAGATTGTGACCTCTCTTTGGCCAAGGGCTGGATCTTTCTCACCCTTTTCATTTTAGTGCCTGAAAGTGCCTGACACATGGTAGATAACCAGTAAAGATTTGTTGACTGAATGAAGGGACCTAAAGGCTCAACTAATACACCTCCTTCATTTTACTGGTGTGGAAACTGAGGTTTAAGGAGATTGTGACTTTAGAAATGAGACCACAGAGATTATCTGTTTCAGGGTTCTGCAATATCCCTGTTGGGACATCATTCAGTTTCTGTTTTAATACTTTGTCAGGGAAGCAGCTCATTGCTTTTTCTAAACTCAGGTTGTTACTGAGATTGCTAGGTTGAACAAAAGCCTATTTCCTTGTAATTTCTACTCTTGGTCCTAGTTGTGCTGCATGGTGCTTCAAACATTTGAAAACGACTACTTTTCTTCCTTTTCTTCTTCTGGTTAGCCATCCTTAGTTCTTTATATCATTCCATTCAGTTTCTAGATCATTCACCAAATTGATTTCTCTCTTTTGGGTATGTTCCATTTCATCAATGTTACTTTTAAAATGAATCTCAAAAAGTATATAATGTTCCTACGTGTGCTTTTATCAGTGAGAAGTAGAATAGAATTTACCACTCCCCTCACTCTGGACATGATAGTTCTGAGAATTCAGCCTAAAAACACAGTGGCTTGGGCAGCCATATCACAGTCTTTGAGCAATCAACCAAAATACCTAAATGTTTTCATATGATTTACTGTTAAGCTGTGTCTCCCCCATGATGCATTTTACATTTATCCCTACTACATTTCATGCTGTTAAGATTTGACCCATTTGGCCGGGCGCGGTGGCTCAAGCCTGTAATCCCAGCACTTTGGGAGGCCAAGGCGGGTGGATCATGAGGTCAAGGGATCGAGACCATCCTGGTCAACATGGTGAAACCCCGTCTCTACTAAAAATACAAAAAATTAGCTGGGCATGGTGGCGCGTGCCTGTAATCCCAGCTACTTAGGAGGCTGAGGCAGGAGAATTGCCTGAACCTAGGAGGCGGAGGTTGCGGTGAGCCGAGATCGCGCCATTGCACTCCAGCCTGGGTAACAAGAGCAAAACTCCGTCTCAAAAAAAAAAAAAGATTTGACCCATTGTTCTAGCCCACTGAAACATTTTCGTGTTTTCATGGCTGGTTGCAGTGGCTTATGCCTGTAATCCCAGCACTTTGGGAGGTCAAGGAGGAAGGATTGCTTGAGCCTGGGAGGTCGAGGCTGCAAGTGAACCATGATAGTGCCACTGCACTCCAGCCTGGGCAGCAGAGCAGGACCCTGTATCCAAAAAAAAGGGAAATATTTGGTGTCAGCCAGTATATTACCTGTCTCTCCCAACTTTGTGTTATCTGCAAATTTAGCAGATATGCTATCAGTGTCCTCATCTAAGAAATTAGTAAGAACATCAAGTACAGTAGAAAATTTAGTGCTTAAAACCAAAATTTTTTGTGTGTGTACAATATTCCTTTTATATTCTAGGCCAATAACCCTATCAGAAAAGGGAATTAGGTTAATCTTCTATGATTGGCTTCTGTGCATGCTTGCTGACTCTTAATATCTTTTTCTCTTGCATAGGGCACTTAAACAATTAAACAGTGTTTAAAAAATTATTTGGAATTGACATCAAATCAATCTGTCTGTTGTTGGTGGCATCTAGGCATCTACCTGCTTTACACTGCTGACTATTAGTGTTTTCTTTACATCATCCACTTACATTCCCCTGATTCTTCAAAGGTTTTAGATGGAAATTGAGTTCTGTAAATTCTCAGATACACTGGGACATAATTTGGGAGGGTAGAATGGAAGTCATTTATAACATTAATAGTTAGGTACTTTTATCTCCCTGAATGCTTTGGGATTCTGTTTCCTCATTCTATAATTTGTTTTTCCCTTTCTGGGGTTTTATTATCAGTAATCTTAATAGAAAAAAAGAATTGAGATAGCCTTTTACATTATAATAATTTATACTTATCCACATATAAGTAGACCTGCACTTTATTTTTGTTGTGCTTGTTCTGAGTACAAATTAAAGAAAATCTTTGTCTCCAGTGTTTTTTAAAATCTTATCACATTCTGAGTGCCAGCCTTTCTGATAATATTCTTACAGGTTTTTGCAATTTTTCTTGGATATGTGCCTATTCCATCCCTCCAATCTCTCCTGCATGGTTTTTTTTTTTTTTTTTTTAAATATTTCTTCTGACATGTCACCATGGAGATGCAGTCAACAAAATTCAGACATGAGAATTTCTACAGGATGAGCAACCTACTTTCTTCAACACATGAATTG
This sequence comes from Sapajus apella, assembly GCF_009761245.1. NCBI lineage: Eukaryota > Metazoa > Chordata > Mammalia > Primates > Cebidae > Sapajus > Sapajus apella. The sequence goes on from NW_022437042.1 coordinate 2,013,706, forward strand.
CAAGAAATAAGAGAGATTGCAGGGGAACCTGCTGATTTATTGAGGGAGACATATCAACTGATTGTAATATATGGACCTTATTTGATTGACATAAACCAAATGTAAAAAAATTAAGGCAGTCTGGGAAGTCTGAATGTTATACGACTGCATGTTATATATAATATACATACTCTATTAATATAATATATTGTATATAGTAAGGAACTGTTAAATTTTATAATAGTGTTGTGGTTATGTTTAAAGAGAAATCTTTATCCTTTTTAGATGCATACTGAAATGTTTATGTTTAAAAATGAAATCAATGTTGTATATTTGGGTTTATAATATTCTCCCAATTTTGTATATGTTTGAAATATCTGTAAGCAAATGTTGGAAAAACTCCCCCTAAATATTTAGTCATGTGGATTGTTACTGGCAGACTTGGGAATAAAACTCAGGTCTCCTGATTTCCAGCTCTTTAGTTTATTGTATAGCTAAAATTACAGCTCTTGTACTTTCAGATTGATGTCATGTTGTTCTTTTAGTCTCTGGGACCCACAAGCTTTCCCTGAGAAATTTGTGGTGGCACTTCTAGATAAATTAAGGCCTTACTAAAGGGCCACAGTTTCACTTGACTGGCTACCTACCTATGTGAAACCATAAGGAACATTAGACTTACTAGTGTAGGGAGGCTGCATGGGTTATTAGAACCAGCAAAGAAACTTGAGTCCTAGTCTTCACTAGGTCTTAGCGTAAGTTCTAAGATGGCAGAGACCATGTCTGTTTTGTTTACTAGTTTATACCCAATACCTGGGACCATGCCTGGAACATGGGAACCATCAGTAAATGTTGAATCAATGGATTAATTTAATGTCTGGCATCATTTCCCTCACATGTAAAATGAGGCAATTGGTCTAAATGATTCTAAAGTTTCCTTCAAATACTAAAAAAAGTACTCTTGCCTTCTGACTAATTTTTTAAAAAGCCTTTTAGGATTTTGAAAAGGATTACCGTAAATTTATTTAACACTAGGTAACATCGGTAAGTAATATGCTCACTTTGAATAACTGTGATAGAAAAACCACAGTTGTTATATTACATCAAAATCTCTTTAAAAATAGACTACTGCTATATATTTTCTGTTGGACTGGTATTTATTTCTCTAAAGTACATGGGCACTGTTCTCAACATACTAAATTAGAGAGTCAGGTTTAGCAAGTTCCAGAGTGCAACCACCTAAGAGGGTTAATAAAATGTTACCTTTGCTTACATCTTTGTATTTTTTGTTACAGTTGTATTGAATGCAGTACTATTATGTCAGAATTTATAAAGGATTTGAGATTTTGCTTCCCATGGAAAAATCAGTGGGCAGCTTTTGGTTAAGTTGCAGTTACTGTCATCACGTCAGTGACTAGGCTCCTATCTTTGGGAGTAATGGCCTTATTATGAAATTTTGCTTCAGGTATCTGAAGGTTATCACTAAACCAGGTCAGAGTTTATAAAAGAAAAATAATTGCTATACTATCTTATAAAACTACCAGAACAGTGTTTTGAAGCCATGTAAATTTTTTTGAAATAGTGACTTTATGTGATTTTTTTTTTTTTTTTTTTTTTTTTTTGAGATGCAGTCTTGCTCTGTCACCCAAGCTGGAATGCAGTGGCATGATCTCAGCTCACTGCAACCTCTGCCTCCCAGGTTCAAGCGATTCTCCTGCCTCAAATTCCCGAGTAGCTGGGACTACAGGTGTGCCATGGTTGGCTAATTTTATTTTTAATTTTTTTATTTTTAGTAGAGATGAGTTTCACCACATTGGCCAGGCTGGTCTCAAACTCCTGGCCTCAGACAATCCATCCGCCTCGGCCTCCCAAAGTGCTGGGATTATAGGCATAAACCACCATGCCTGGCCATAAAAATTTCTGTAATTAAAATGCTAAATGAATAGGGACTGGAGAAAGCATGTAACAAATTATTTTATATTCAAACATGAGTTTTGTTAATATAAACTAAATGTAAGCTAGTGTATGAAAATAACTTTGCAATAGAAAACAGAATATAATGCATTAAAATGTTCTATTTATATTGAAAGTTGCTAAAGTACTAATCTTAAAATTGCCTTTATATTCAAAACTTAAGTGGAAGAGACACTAAATAATTTTAGTATTTGATCTGTAAGCCATGTGGGTTTTTTAATAGAATATCAGTACTTATTTGAAGCAGAATTTATTTTGAAGCTGTTTCAGACATTGCTTTCTATGTTTAAATTCAGTAACAGCATTGATAGACACCATCTTCAATTTCAGAAATTATGCTGCAAAATTAAAAATTTGCTGTTTTTGACATTAGTCTAGACTGATTTTTTTTTTTTTTATTTAACCCCAAAAGCACAGGCAACAAAAGGAAAAATATACAAATGGGATTATGTCAGACTAAAATTGGTCTGACAAAATTGCACAGCAAAGGAAACAACAGTGAAAAGATAACCTACAGATTGGGAGAAAATATTTACAAGACATATGGTATGGTTTAGATGTTTTGTCCCCTCCAAATCTCATGTTGAAATGTGACCTTCAGTATTGGAGGTGGGCCCAGTGGGAGGTGTTTCAGGCATGGGGCAGATCCCTCATGAATGTCTTGATGCTGTCCTTGCAGTGAATGAGTTCTTGCTCTAAGTTCACACAAGATCTGGTTATTTGAAAGTATGTGGCAGAGCCAGGCACGGTTGCTCACGCCTGTAATCCCAGCACTTTGGGAGGCTGAGGTGGGCAGATCACGAGGTCAGGAGTTTGAGAGCAGCCTGGCCAGCATGGTGAAACCCCATCTCTACTAAAAATACAAAAAATTAGCTAGCATGGTGGCCTGCACCTATAATCCCAGCTACTTGGGAGGCTGACGCAGGAGAATTGCTTGAACTGGGAGGTGGAGTTCATATGGGTGAACCTAGAGGACATTATGTTAAGTGAAATAAACCAGGCATAGGAAGACTACTACTGTATAATCTCACTTATATGTGAAATGTAAAAATGATGAACTCATAGAAGCAGAGAGAAGAATGGTGGTTGCCAGGGGTTCTGGGAGTAGGGAGCACCTTGGAAATGGGAAAATATTGGTCAAATCGTACAAAGTTTTAGTTAGACAGGAGGAATAAGTTCTGGAGAACTATTGCACAGCATGATGACTGTAATAATAATGTATATTTCGAAATTGCTGAGAGTAAATTTTGAATGTTCTCACCACAAAAAAGATCAGTATGTAAAGTGAAGAATATATTAATTCACTTGGTTTAAATATTTACCATATTTATAATTGATTTGTTAGAAGTTTAAGTTTTGTTTTGTTTCTGCTATTAGGCGAGCGAGGAAGCCTAGCTCTTGAAAGTTATATTTTTGTTCAACTTTGTAAGTAGCATACTTATTATTTAAAGATTTATTGATACTAAATGCATCAGAAATACTTGATTTAAGGGTGTCCTATGTTGAAAACTTTGGAAAGGAAAAGTGAACTTTTGAAGCTCTCATTTTGATTTGTTGGGTTTTCTTTAAAGTGGAACATATCACCAGTACTCAAATATGTCTACATGTAACTTTTCCACATGTGTGTAGTGTAATAATTTTATGTAGATATTTGAACTATTTCTGGGAAAAATTACCTTAATATGTAAAAAGGATAAATCTAATTTACTCCATTTAGTATCTACAGAATATTTTGTGAAAATATTTTTCTGTTTCTTTAATTTCTTTTTTAGCTCCTAACTATCACTGGAGAAAACACATTTTTCTAGTTAACTAGATATAGCTAAGTATTATTGGACATTTCTGGGTATGCGCGTGTGTGTCAGATTATATCCACGTTTAATATATTTCAAATTTAAGAGAAATTAGAGGACATAATATTTAGATCAATAATCATGGTGCAAATTATATCTTCGCTCTCAAACTAATGAAGGGTGTTAAGACAAAATTCTCTAAAATTACAGGAACTCTAAAACCCCTTGCTTAAGATCTTTCTGCTAGTTAGTAGGAAGGAGAGCCAGGAGTAGAACTTAATTTTCTTGACATCTAGCTGCTCATTTCTCCCTCCCATCCCCAAACTTGAATAATTGTTTCCTCTAAGCACATAAACACTGAAATAGTCTACTGTTATTATCTCTGCTTTGAAATTGGAGACTTATTTACAGAGAATTGTTGAGTTGTCTAGGGATACTGAAGATTAATAACACCTCACTTATCTGGTGGCCACCACTGTGGTAATGACAGTTCTCAAGATACAGCTGAAAACAAGAAATAAGCATTTAAAAAGCCTCTGAATAGTTCAGTTCTTTAAAAAGTGCCACAAAGTTCAAAATAAGGTTATGTACATAAAGTCTTGTAGGAAGATCCTTAGGATCCCTAGATTCTTCCTTCACTATACAATTTCATGTTAAGGAAACCTGGTTTCCTAGCTCAATGCAAATTTGAAGCACAAATGAGAAGGACGGTGGGAAAAAAGTTTTTAAACGCAGGCACATGGCTGACTTCTTTAAAAAGTGACCACTTATTGGCCGGGTGTGATAGCTCACGCCTATAATCCCAGCACTTTGGGAGGCTGAGGCGAGCAGATCATCTGAGGTCAGGAGTTCAAGACCAGCCTGGCCAATGTGGCGAAACCCCTTCTCTACCAAAAATACAAAAATGAGCCAGGCATGGGGCTGGGTGCCTGTAATCCCAGATACTTGGGAGGCTGAGGCAGGAGAATAGCTTGAATCTGAGGGGTGGAGTTTGCAGTGAGCCGAGATTGCGCCATTGCACTCCATCCTGAGCAACAAGAGCGAAACTCCCTCTTAAAAAAAATAAAACAACAGTAACCACTTAAATGAGGAAGGAAATATAAAACTATAAAACACAGACATTCTGTGCCTAGGGTCCTTTACTGTGAAGGAAAATAAGTCTGTACTTTAGGGCCCTAAAGTGTATTAAAATATAGTATAGTATTTGAGCATGATGATTAAGAAGGAAAATTGTATATCCCTTGTTTAAGAATATATTTTCAGAGAAAGAGTACTGAAACTGCAAGGTTTAACCTCATATACTTATTTACAAGTTGCTTTTGAGATTTTATATTCAAAAATAGTTCAAATATTATCAAAAGTTTGGCACTCGAAAGCTTCATCTCTCTGGAAATTTTACATATGGAACATTTCATTATTTCATTCCCTAGCAGTGCCACAGCAATTGGGTGTTGTTTGTAGCTGTTAAAGACAGGTCAGGATTCAGAGCCTTTGACTTAATCAATTTAGTCCAATTCAAGAAGCAGCTCCAATTGCCTTTAGTTTGGTGCTGATACACAACACCAATTACAATGTTTTCATAATTATCTTTTAAATCCTTACCCAGAGAGGAGGCAATATTGCAAAGTGGTTGAGAGAATGGGCTCTGGAGTCAGACTGCCTAGGGTCAAAATTCTGGCCCAGCTGTTTACTAGCTGTACAGTGTAAATGATCTAATCTGACTCAAGCCAGTTTTTTCTGTAAAATAGAGCAAGTAATATAACTACCTAATAGGAGGGCTATGAGGACCAAAGAAGTTGAAACATGTTGTGTTAATAGTTTTTGGCAAATCCTTAATAAATGATAGCCATTGCTTTATTTTTCTTTTTTTTTTTTTTAATTACATTTTAAGTTCTGGGATACATGTGCAGAATGTGCAGGTTTGTTACATAGGTGTACCTGTGCCATGGTGGTTTGCTGCACCCATCAACTGGTCATCTACATTAGGTATTTCTTCTAATACTGTCCCTCCCCTTACCCCAACCCGACAACAGGCCACTGTATGTGATGTTCCCCTCCCTGTGCCCATATGTTCTCATCGTTCAGCTCCTACTTATGAGTGAGAACATGCAGTGTTTTATTATTTTTACAAGGCCCCTATTAGGAAAGTTTTGTGTGGTAATACTAAATAATGTTTTTATTGCTTCTTAGGATAAAATGAATTGTTCTTTTTTCATCTTGGCACATGATACAAAGGATTTTAGTCAACTTTGCAAGTTATAAATATGCCTTTTTTTACTAGTCATTAATGTTCTATACATGGATTTAAAAATTTGTCACAAAAGAATTCTCTTATAGACTACCCTGTTAAAGACAGTTTTAGGCTTAATAGACTTGAAACTGTAGTAGTTTGAAATGTTCCTACCTACCAAGGCCTTAACAACTTTGTAACATTTAAAATATGCTTCAAACATGAGTGTCTTTTGTTACTAGTTTTTTATTTAGTGATGTCACCCAGTTGCAAGGAGGATCCCATTTTAATCACCAGCTCAATATGATTTGGCTTTTTCATGTTCCCTGTTGTTAAATGTGGTGGAGTTTTACAGGCTGTAGGGAACCTTTTCTGTATTCCAGAAATTGGTCTCAGGCTCCCCACTACTGACAGACTGCCAAAGTGCCTTTGAGAAACTTTGAGCATTTCAGAGCTGCTGAAGAGGCTACACTGTTGTGTGTCCCATGTACTCACTCACTTAATCCTCATAGCGGTTCTATAAAACAGATGGTTTTACCCCCTTTTGCAGAGGATGAGATTGAGGCTTGGAGAAATTAAATGATTTCATCACACATAGGATAAATGGTAGAAACAATATTCAAGCAAGGTTCATCTGCTCAAAAACCTGTATTGCACTATCTCCTTGTCTCTTCAGAAGGAAATAATAAAATATTCTATATAGTTTGCATACAGTTATATGTAAAGCCCCACCAGGGTCAATCTAGAATATTTCCATACGTGTCAATAATTAGCCAGTAACTTTGATCCTGTGAATCAACAGCCAGAGAGTGCTGTTTTTGAAGCCAGTGACATACAAGAAATGTGGTTTCCTGCTCTTTTTTTTGACAGACAGCTAAAAAGCCTGGTCACATTTCTCAAGGTGTGAGCATTGCTGGAAAGGCCAAATTTCTTCCCTTCTGTACCTCATATGGGCATAATTTTAAAATATCTTACCCTTCTTGCCTTTATGCCTTTGTTGCAGGTGATTGGCATTCTGAATTTGTACCATATGGAAATTTATGCCCCTTAAAGAATTTTTGGGCTAGGTGCAGTAGCTCATGCCTGTAATCCCAGCACTTTGGGAGGCTAAGGTGGGAGGATTGCTTGAGGCTAGGAGTTCAAGACCAGCTTGCGCAGCAAAATGAGACCCCATCTCAAAAAAAGAAAAAAAGGTTTTTCATTTTTACTTTTTAATATTTGTTGTTGTTTTGATTGCACTTGTATTATTTAAGACATCCATTTGTGTGGAATCTTTTACTGAATATGAATTAACCTCAGTCCTAACTAATCAACTCTAGATGAACAGGATTTTGATACATTGCAGTATAAGTTTGTTAGAGGACCCAAATAGTTAGCAATGTAAGTTTTCATTTCTGGAAATTGTCCTTTGTTAACACATATTTATGTTGACAGACATTGTAATTAAATGGGTACTATTTTATGACAACTACTTTTTTTTGTTTTCTAAACAAACTTTAACCTCCTCCTGCAAAGTAGAATTGTATCTAATTTATCTTTGTATCTCTAGTCTTGGTACATAGTAGGTAATTCATAAATGTTGGTTTTAGGGGTCTGGTTTTGTTTTGTGTTTTGAAACAAGGTCTCACTCTGTCACCCAGGCTAGAGTACAGTGGCACAATCATGGCTCATGGCTTCTGGGCTCAAGTGATCCTCCTACGTAGCTAAGACTACAGGTGTTCAACCCCACACCTGGCTGATTTATTTTTATTTTGTAGAGATGGGGTGTCACTATATTGCCTAGGCTGGTCTCAAGCTCCTGACGTCAAGTGATCCTCCTGCCTTGGCCTCCCAAAGTGCTGGGATTACAGGTGTGAGCCACTGTGCCCAGCCCATAAATGTTTGTTGAATAAAGGGATTGATTTTCTGTTATTCAAAAGTAATTTTTTATCAAACTAAGTTTTTATTAGAGGTCAAGGATTCCTCTACCAAATGTCATTACCCAATGTGGCATGTAAAAAGCATGTTAGTAGGACTCGATGCTTTTCTTGGTTGTGCTCCAAAATATGACTTTGGGGAAAAGTCACTTAATCTCTCGGAATCTGTTTCTTTATCTGTAAAAAGAAGCTATGGAATTAGATCATCTTGAAGGTGCCTTTCAAGTCAAAGTTGCATCATGTAATCATTGGATTTAAGAAAAAAATTAGGAATGGTATATAAAACTTTTTATTGCGTAACTCCAAGGTATACTAAGTAGCCTTATGCTTTGAAGCAGATAATCAGACTGTTCTATTCGAAAAAAAATGCTGGGGAAGGGGTTAAAATAATTGGTGAAAAATTACTTTTAAAATCATTACAGCCGGGCGCGGTGGCTCACGCCTGTAATCCCAGCACTTTGGGAGGCCGAGGGGGGTGGATCACGAGGTCAAGAGATCGAGACCATCCTGGTCAACATGGTGAAACCCCGTCTCTACTAAAAATACAAAAAATCAGCTGGGCATGGTGGCGCGTGCCTGTAATCCCAGCTACTCAGGAGGCTGAGGCAGGAGAATTGCCTGAACCCAGGAGGCGGAGGTTGCGGTGAGCCGAGATCGCACCATTGCACTCCAGCCTGGGTAACAAGAGCGAAACTCCGACTCAAAAAAAAAAAAAAAAAATCATTACATCCTGGCCATGCTCGGTGGCTCCCTCCTGTAATCTCAGCACTCTGGGAGGCTGAGGCAAGCAGACTGCTTGAGCCCAGAAGTTCGAGACCAACCCTGAGTAATATGGCAAATCCTGTCTCTATAAAAAAAAGGTACAGAAATCAGCTGGGCATGGTGGCATGTACTTGTAGTCCCAGTACTTGGGAGGTTGAGGTGGAAGGATTGCTTGAGCCCAGGAGGTTGAGGCTGCAGTGAGCCATGATCGTATCACTACACTCAAGCCTGGGTAATAGAGTGAGACCGTGTCTCAAAAATACATATATTACATCCAGAGTAGTCTATATTTCAGAACAGCCTTGCTCTAGTAGAAAAATGAGCTGAGAGCAAGACACAGTGGCTCATTCCTGTAATCTCAGTACTTTGAGAGACTGAAGTGGGAGGATTGCTTGAGCCCAAGAGTTCGAGACCAGCAGGGGCAACATAGTGAGACGCCATCTCTACAAAAAAAAAAAAAAATACAAAATATTAGCTGGGTGTGGTGGTGCATGCTTGTAGTCCCAGCTACTTGGGAGACTGAGGCAGGAGGATCTCTTGAGACCAGGAGGTCAAGGCTGCAATGTGCCAAGATCACACCACTGCACTCCAGCCTGGGCAACAGCAAGACTCTGTCTTTAAAAACAGAAAAGAAAAGAAAAAGCTGAGAACAAAAATGATCTCTCTCTTCAAAAGCAATGTAAATATCTAATACATATGACCATTTTAATCTACACTAGAAATTGAAGTATGCATTAAAACACCAATGAGATATACTTTTGCCTGTCAATTTGGTAAAAAGTTTAAAATAACAGTTTTGGTGAGTTTATTAAGAAACGGGCATCCATAGAGCAGTAGGAGTGTAAACAGGTGCAACTGTTCTGGTTGGCGTTTGAGAAAGTTTCTAAAAATTCTGGAAAGTTTGTATACTTCTGACTTCTAATCCCACTTCTAGAGAAACTTATTTCAAGGAGATGTATTATGGAAATGCACAAATTTTCATTTACAAGGATATTTGTTGTAGTATTATGTCATATGCAACTATACACACACACACACACACACACACACATATATGAAGATGAAAGATACTCAGATCTCTAGGTGATAAGATTATATATGAATCACTTTAATTTCTTCTACTTCTCTCTCTCTCTCTTTTTTTTTTAAGAGATGGGATCTTGCTCTCTCACCCAAGCTGGAGTGCATTGGCATGATCATAGCTCACTGCAACCTTGAACTACTAGGCTAAAGCGATTCTCGTGCCTCAGCCTCCCAGGTAGCTGGGTCTGCCGGCAATAGCCACCACACCTGGATAATTTTTAAGTTATTTGTAGAGACAGGGTTTCACTCTGTTGACCAGACCGGACTTCTCCATTTTTTTCCTTTTTGAGACGGAGTCTCGCTATGTTGACCGGGCTGGAGTGCAGTGGCATGATCTCAGCTTGCTGAAACCTTTGCCTCCTAGTTCAAGTGATTCTCCTGCCTCGGCCTCCCAAGTAGCTGGGATTACAGGCATGCGCCACCATGCCTGGCTAATTTTTGTATTTTTTGTGGAGGCAGAATTTTGCCATGTTCAGGCTGGTCTTGAGCTCCTGACCTCAGGTGATCCACCTGCCTCAGCCTCCCAAAGTGCTGGGATTACAGGCGTGAGTCACTGCACCTGGCCTCTTCTCCACTTTTTAATGTTTTCTGTTTTCTATATGCACACAAGACTTTTCAATCCTAAAATATATACACGTTTTTTAAATGTGGACTTGTCTGTGATAAGTGTATAGAAGTATTTCTCTTCTCATCTCCTCTATTCAACACCTCCTTACTTTTATTTCTGAACAGGTCTCCAGGAAAAGTTGGGCTTTCAACATTCAAGGTAAGTTGTACTTTCTGACAGTTATGTTTTTAGAAATTGTATCATTTTCGTGTTTATATGTAATTCTTCATTTTCTTGGTTTTGCTTTCTTTTACTTATTTTGTGCTCAGTAATATTGCCATTATGTCCTACTTGGTATAAATAGATACTCTAGAAATACCAAACTAAATATTATGCTGTAAGGAAGGAACTGTAAGTATTTTTTTATTTTAACTAATTTTTATTTGGTCTATAGTATCTAGAATAAAAGAACATTATTGTGTGTGTGTGTGTGTGTGTGTGTGTTTTATAATATCTAGAATAAAAGAACGTGCGTGTGTGTGTGTGTGTGCGCGCGCGCGTGCGTGCGCGTGTGTGTGTGTGTGTTGAAAAAGTAATACTTGGCCAAGTGCAGTGGCTCACACCTGTAATCTCAGTACTTTGGGAAGCTGAGGTGGGCGGATCAGTTGAAGTCGGGAGTTTGAATCAACATGGTGAAACTCCATCTCTACTAAAAACAGAAAACAAAAAACCACACACAAAAATTAGCCAGGTGTGGTGGCACACACCTGTAGTCCCAGCTACTTGGGAGACTGAAGCAGGAGAATTGCTTGAACCCAGGAAGGAGATGGAAGCTGCGTTGAGTCGAGATCCTGCCACTACACTCCAGGTGGGGTGACAGAGCAAGACTCTGTCTCAAAAAGAAAGAAAAATTAATATTTGCATGACAAAAATGTACAGTAACTGAAACGAATGTATACTTCTTGTGGGCTCGCATACCATCATCACTATATATAAAAATCAATTCCAGCTTATATTCAAGCAGAGGAATTTGGTATTGAGACATTATGCCACTGAGAGCCATTTTAAGTATATCACCAAACAGAACTATTTATATCAGATAGAGTATTTATTGTATATGTGTATACGTATATTCATATGTATTGTGTAATCTCAAACATGCTGTATTTTTTTCAGTTACAGTATACCGACCTTCTATTTATACACATTGGATACCAGTCTCTTTGATAAATGATGGTATATTTATATGGAATATTCTACAGCAGTAGAAATGAATGAATTAGTTATATACAGTGACATGGATGAATTTCAGCACTAGACTGTTGAGTGGGGGGAACTACTCGTAGAAAGAATGTACCATAACATTCCATTTATATTAAGTTCAAAAGCATGCCAAACTAAAGAATATATTGTTTAGAGAATAGATTGTTTAGAGATACAAGCATGGTAAAACTGTGAAGAATTACAAGGGAATGATAAACACAAAATTTAGGATATTGGTCATTCTTTGAGGGGGAGAGATTGTAATAGAAATGGAGAAGGATACACAAGAGACTTGAAAACTAACAATAATGCTTTCTTTCTTAAATTGAGTGCTTAAGAAAGGTTATTCTTTTCCTACGTTAAATAAAAATTATTTTGTATTTACTGAATATTTAATAAGAACAGTTTTAAAAGTAATATATGCATAGGGTTGAAATTTACTCAGGACAAAAGGTATATGGTTGAAAATGTAGCTTTCCCTCCACTTCTTATCCCCCACCTCTCAAACTTCATATCCATAGGCGATTACTGTTTGTGCTTATAGATCTTAAAAGTCATTTAGCTCTAAGATATTTTTCGATGATAACAAATAGATTTGGAGAATTTACTTTACCCCAGTAATTATAGATTGTCCTTAACTTGAATAAAATTAGATAATGAGTATACATATTTAGTAAATAAATATGAAGTTGAATATTGTTCAGTGTTTTAACTTTTTATTTTGAAATAATTATAGGTTCACAGGAAGTTTTAAAGATAATGCAGAAAGGTCCTGTATGTTCTGTGTATTCTTCACTGTTTCCCCGGTGGTTATATCTTAATTATAGTACAATTTTAAAATGAGAAATTTGACATGGCAATGTAAGTGTGTAGTCTGCGCCAAGTTATCATGTGTATGTTTGTGTAACAAACAATCACATCAAGATGCAGAACTATTTCATCATCACAAAGATCTCCCTTGTACTACCCCTTTATAATCACACCCACCACCTTGCCCATATCATCCCTAAATCTGTTTTCCATCTCTATTAATTTTCTTACTTGAGAAATGTTCTGTATATGGAATTATATACCATGTGACCTTATGGGATTGGCTGAAAGGATCGCAATCCATCCAAGTTGTTCAGTGGTTTGTTTCTTTTTACTGTCAAGTAGCATTCTATGATAAAGCTGTACTGAGGATATTGAGTGTATATTATGAATAACAATATATCTATTGATACCTTAATATAAAGAAAGGCTTGATATAGTTCTGATTGTTGGTGATTTTACAGTCTGATGGAAGAGACATGTATGCAAGAGGGCGATTTATGAGGTCTCAATGTTTGTAAAATAGATTAGACATGTTAAGTGCCACAAGGGGTTTGGAGAAGCAAGAGGAAGATAGAGTTGTCATGAGAGCACTGTTACCTGGAATAGCAGAGAAAGGGGAAATAGAACTTTTGCTGAGCTTTGAAAATTGGGAGAGTTTTGTGTAGGTAGATAGAGAAATATTGGGAAAGCATTGTAGTTAGGAAATGGTAGGGACTAATTAAGGTGCAAAATCATGAGATTTGCTTGGGGAATTGAAAGACTAGTGTGACCAGTGTAAAAGCTTCAGTGGTAGAGTATTGGAAAAGTAAATTAAGGCCAGATTGTCATGAGCCTTGAATGTCAGGTTACCCAATTTGATCATAATACTATGTGTACATGCATTGAAACATCACATTGTACCCTGTAAATATGTATCATTATTATATGTCAATTACAAATTAAAAAATAATTTAATTTTAGAAAACTAAATTTAATTTAGAAAAGAGGCTGGGTGCGGTGGCTCACACCTATAATCCCAGCACTTTGGCAGGCCAAGGCTGGCAGATCACCTGAGATCAGGAGTTAGAGACCATTCTGGCCAATATGGTGAAACCCCATCTCTACTAAAAATACAAAAATTAGCCAGGCGTGGTGGTACACGACTGTAATTCCAGCTACTTGGGAGGCTAAGGCAGGAGAATCACTTGGAGCTGGGAGGCTGACGTTGCAGTGAACCAAGATTGTGCCACTGTTCTCCACCCTGGGCAATAGAGTGATACTCTGTCTCAAGTTTTAAAAAAATTTAGAAAAGAACTCTGATCTTTAAACTTTTGAAACAGATTATTTTTGTGGGTTTTTTGTTGTTGTTTTTGTTTTAAGATGGAGTCTCCCTCTTGTCACCCAGGCTGGAGTACAGTGGTGTAATCTTGGCACACTCCAACCTCCACCTCCTGGGTTCAAGCGATTCTCCTGCCTCAGCCTCCTGAGTAGCTGGGATTATAAGCACCTGCCACCACACCCAGCTAATTTTTGTATTTTTAGTAGAGACAGGGTTTCACCATGTTGGCCAGGCTGGTCTCAAATGACCTCAAGTGATCCACCCTCCTTGGCATCCTAAAGTGCTCGGATTGCAGGTATGAGCCACTGTGCCCAACCGGGATATTTTTGTTTTTTGAAGGTCTCACTTTGTCACCCAGGCTAGAATGCAGTGGCACGATCACAGCTCACTATATCCTCAAGCTCCTGGTCTCAAAGACTCCTCCCACCTAATACTCCCAAGTGGCTAGGACTATAGACTCACAACCCCACACCTAGCTAGTTTATTTTATTTTTATTGCTTAGAGACAGGGTCTTGCTAGGTTGTCCATACTGGCCTGAAACTCCTGACCTCAAGCCATCTTCCTGCCTTAGCCTCCCAAAGCATTGGGATTACATGAATGAGTCACTGTGCCAGGCCTAAAATGGGACATTTAAAAAGTCAATTTTTATGTGTCTTACAGCTGTGTTACCCAAGGTTTTTTTTTGCTGGGCAATTAAGAAAACTGGTGGAAGGGTGGAATAAAGTTTGGAGGAAAAAGACTGAAGTGCAGAGAAAGCTGTCAAGAGGCAGTTAAAATGTCAAGACATAAGACTACAACAAAGGGAACAGCATTAAAAGGAATGGAAGTATGGATATGATAGCGATTTAAGAATTGTTTCTTTTTTTTTTTTTTTTTTTTTTTTTTGAGACAGAGTTTCACTCTTGTTACCCAGGCTGGAGTGCAATGGTGCGATCTCGGCTCACCGCAACCTCCGCCTCCTGGGTTCAGGCAATTCTCCTGCCTCAGCCTCCTGAGTAGCTGGGATTACAGGCACACGCCACCATGCCCAGCTGATTTTTTTGTAGTTTTAGTAGAGACAGGGTTTCACCATGTTGAGCAGGATGGTCTCGATCTCTTGACCTCGTGATCCACCCGCCTCGGCCTCCCAAAGTGCTGGGATTACAGGCTTGAGCCACCGCGCCCGGCTAATTGTTTACTTTTTTAAACAATTGTATCAGCAAAAAGAGTGGAAGTGACATTTCTGTTTTTTTTTTTTTTTTTTTTTTTTTTAAATTTTCACTTTAGTAGCTTCCCTTCCCTTACTACTAAAAATTACAAGTTATCTGAATTTTTTTTTATGATTAACGTTTTTAGCTTAATGTACTTTAGTAGGTAATAATGAAGATTTCTGTGAGTGTAGATCACTTTCCTACAAATACTTTGTTGGGAGTGTTTATTAAAATTAAAAAGCTGAAATCTTATAACCAAATACTGCAAGGGGGTTACAGACAGCTCTCTACTATCTAACACAGATGGTGGTAACTGTGATATGAATTGCCAAAAATTGAATAAGCTACCATACCTTTTAAGGAAGCAAACTTTTGATACTGTGATAGGTAGGAGTTAAAGAAATGGCCTGATAGTGGGGAAGCTGGAATTTAGTAAGTACTGCATTTTAATAATGGGTCAGCACATCACCAGAAGTAGGTAATGGCCTGTCTCAAGTATAACTAAGTTGGCGTTGCTTGTCTGTGCATTCTTGGCCTCCATTCCTTTGTCCCAAAAGCCTGATCAAGGTATTGGAAGGACCTGGATCTTACACATCACTGAGAGAGAATCATAGTTGACTATAAATCCTAAGTCTGATTTTATTAAGAAATCTTCTCTGGAGATCAGGCCCTCTGGTAGGTGCCATATCACTCCTTTAAGCTTGTGACTTAAAACAAGAGCACCTTAAAGGAGTTGCTGTCTTTTAAAAATTCAGACTCCAAGACAGTTTTGTTAAAGCCAAATAAAATAGAAGTCTAATCACTGCTTGGCAGTTTTGGCCAGTGTGGGAATGTGAATCTTTTATAAGTAAATAATTGAAACAAATTAGACCGGGTGCAGTGACAAATAGACCAGGTGCAGTGACTCATGCCTGTAATCCCAACACTTTGGGATGCTAAGTTGGGAGGATCACTGCATTCCAGCCTGGGCAACTGGAATTGGGCAACTGAGACCCTGCCTCTAAAAATCAGTCAATTAATCAATCAAATTGAGGTCCAAAGATTATTAATGTGTAATTTTGTGTAGCTTAATTTAGGGAAAATAACCACAGAATTATGTTAACAATGCTTCTGATTTTCGTACTGATGAACAGTTACTAGAAAATAATTGGATAAAAATAATTAGTAGGACAGCTGAAGGTGTTTCTCTAATATGCATCAACTGTTATTTTATATTTTATGATTTCCTATGGACCCTGTTCTGCTGAGAGTATCAACTATTCTTACTGGTGATCAGCTTTCAAGTATTCTGCCTCCATCTTGTCAAGGTTATCTTACCAATTGGTATTGGTTAGATTTTTATTTCTTTTTTTTTTTTTTTTTTTTCTTTTTAGAGACAGGGTCTCGCTCTCTTGCCCAGGCTGAAATGCAGTGGCATGATCATAGCTCACTGCAGCCTCAAGCTCCTAGACCTAAGTAATCCTCCTGCCACAACCTCCCGAGTAGCTGGGATTGCAGATGTGTACTACTTTCCTTGACTTTTTTTTTAAGAGGTAGGGTCTCACTATGTTGCCCAGGCTGCTGGTCTCTAACTCCATGTTTCAGCCCATGCCTGGCCTTCTTTCATATAAAACCAGGATCCAATTAAAGCCTATATATATTTAAGATGTATGTATTAACTGAAGAAAGAGCATGCATCATTCAACATTCATTCAGCAAATGATTATTTAGTGCCGGACACTGTTTTAGGTACTGAACAAACTGTAGCTAGAACAAACAAGGTTCATGCTTTCATGGAGCTTACATTCTAGTGGGACAGGGAATAGATAAAAAAATAAGCAAGTAAATAATGTTATTTCAAACGATAAGTGCAATGAAGGAAAATAGGATAATGTTATCCCAGCACCATTTATTGAATAGGGAAGCCTTTCCCCATTGTTTTTATAAGGTTTGTCAAAGATCAGATGGTTGTAGGTATGCGGTCTTATTTCTATATTTTCTATTCTGTTCCGTTGGTCTATGTGTCTGTTTTTGTACCAGTATCATGCTGTTTGGTTACAGTAGCCCTGTAGCATAGTTTGAGGTTGGGTAGCATGATGCCTCCAGCTTTGTTCTTTTTTGCTTAGGATTTGCTTTGGCTATTCAGGCTCTTTTCTGGTTCCTTATGAATTTTAAAATAAATTCTAGTTCTTTGAAGAATCTCAATGGTAGTTTAATAAAAATGGCACTAAATCTGTAAATTGCCTTGGGCAGTGTGGCCATTTTAACACTATTGATTCTTCCTATCCATGAACGTGGAATGTTTTTCCATTTGTTGTGTCATCTCTGGTTTCTTTGAGCAGTAGTTTGTAATTCTCCTTTCACCACCCTAGTTAGCTGTATTCATGGGTATTTCTTTTTGTGGCACTTGCGAATGGAAGTATGTTCCTGATTTGGCTCTCGGCTTGACTGTTATTAGTGCATAGGAATGCTAGTTATTTTTGCACATTGATTTTGTATCCTGAGACTTTGCTGAGGTTATTTATCAAATTAAGAAGCTTTTGGGCTGAGACTATGGGTTATCTGGATATAAGATCATATTGTCTGCAAACAAGGATATTTTGACATCCTCTCTTCAATCCTGTTATTTGGTATATTCCAAAAGGAATAAAAATCATTCTATTATAAAGACACATGCACACAAATGTTCATTACAGCACTATTCACAATAGCAAAGACATGCAATCAACCTGAATGCCCATCAATGATAGACTGGATAAAGAAAATGTGGATATATACCATAGAATACTGTGCAGCTATAAAAAAGAAAGAGATCATGTCCTTTGCAGGCACATGGATGGAGCTGGAGGCCATTATCCTTGGCAAACTACGCAGGAATAGAAAGCCAAATACTGCACGTTCTCACTTATAAGTGGGAGCTAAATGATGCGCACACATGAAGACATGGGGGGAACAACGTACATGTTTGGGTCTACAAGAAGGTGAAGAGTGGGAGGAGGGAGAAGATCAGGTTAAATGACTAATGTGTACTAGGCTTAATACCTGGGTGATGAAATAATCTGTCCAACAAAACCCTATGATACAAGTTTACCTAGGTAACAAATCTGCAGATGTACCCCTGAATTTAAAAGTTAAAAAAAAGAAAGAAAAATAGGATAGTATGATAGAAAGTTAAGGGGTTAGATAAGTCTGTTTTGAGATGGTCAGGGAAGTATTTTCTGATAAAATAGCACTTGAGCTGGGACCCTGATGGCAAGGAACCGTCCTATTGGCCAGAGTGTAATCGCGGGGGAGTGATATGTGAGGGAGATGAGGAATGTAGAAGATATCAAAAATGTAGGCAGAGGCCATGTCTTGTTTAGGCCTTCATGGGCCTTGGTACAGTTTGGATTTTATCTAACACTTAAAAGTCCATAAAACAATTTTTTTCTGGAAAAATCTGTGTAAGATTGGTAGTATTCCCAATATTCTGAAGAGGAATTCAATGCTCAAAGATATTGCAAGTTCTACAGAAATTTCACTGGCATGTTAAATCTTTAACATTTTAATAATCTCTGGAGTAATTTTATTAATGAGCCTATCATGATCACATCCTGATACTTGTATAAATGTATAAATAATTACTTTGCCTTGGGTCCCTTATCTGTCTAAAATGATTATAGTGACCTTCCTCTAACAAGCTCTGTGATGTGCACAAAGAATTATGATGTTTTTCTTATTATCAAGAGTAGCATTCAAATTGCTGTACTTCCATAAGTAGAAAGACAACTTGAGATTGAGTAGAGTATTGTATTGAGATTTGCAAGTATGATTGCCTTATTTTACCCTATTTTTTTTCCAGCAGAAATGCAGTACCAATTTCTAACCTCCCAAATATATATATATATGTACGTATGTGTATATAAATGTATACGTAGATATATATGTATTTTTGGTGGGTTTAATTTTTTTCATCTTTTTTCATACTTTTAGGGGCTTCATTTAACTTCTGGTTAAGTCTTGGTTTCTTTTATCTAAAGTATGTAGAATGTTAAGAAAACTATTCCCTAAATGTGGTTTTCTGTGTTGCATACTTTTTTTTGTATTTGTGCATATTTTTGGAGCAATGCTTTGGGAAAAACAATAATTTTGATTCAACCCCATGCTTAAATCCTTAATCCTTTTTAGCTACAAAGGTACTTAGAAGTTATCTTCCATTACAGTTTTCTAATGTTAAAAAGTTGAGCAAGTTTTCACATTTAAAGGTAAATATCCTATTGTAGAATAATAGAATATTGCTGATTGGTAACTTTCTTATGCAAATTACATGGTCCCATTTGGCATAAAATTTCTGGGCCTCTATCAGTATTCAGAAATCTAAGCCCTTTAGGCTGGGCACGGTGGCTTACGCCTGTAATCCCAGCACTTTGGGAGGCTGAGGCGGGTAGATCACTTGAGGTCAGGAGTTTGAGACCAGCCTGGCCAATAAGGCGAAACCCTGTCTCTACTAAAAATACAAAAATTAGCCAGGTGTGGTAGCACGTGCCTGTAATCCCAACTACTCAGGAGGCTGAGACAAGAGGCAGAGGTTGCAGTGAGCCGAGATGGTGCCACTGCACTCCAGACTGGGTGACAGAGTGAGACTCCGTTCCCCCCCAAAAAAGAAGAAATCTAAGCCCTTTAAGGGCCTTTGATTTATTAATGCAACATTTTCTCATTTGTCCCCCTTTAAAGTGTATTTTTAAAGAAAAGATGTCGTCATTTGGTCTCTATTTCTTTTCTTTTTCAAACAGGAAACAGAGAATACTGCATACAAAGTTGGAAATGAGTCACCTGTACAAGAATTGAAACCAGATGTGTCTAAAAAGGTTGGAAAGATATAATGTCAATATCAGTTTATAGCACACATATTTAAATGGTATATTTCAGACAGTTTTTATATTCTTTTAGTATAGTGCTCTGTACATGGTTGATGTTCAGTAAATATTTCATGAATCTGTCAAATTGTGGTTGAAGATATTTCAGGCTTTCTAGAACTCCTTTTCATAGTCTAACTGGTAATTTATCGTTGTAACAGTATTTTGTAAAATATTTTATTTTCTATTGTATTTTCATCAGAATAAGCCCTAACTATTCCTGAGATTACTACCTGGAGTTATGGGTATTGAAAAGCTCAGCGCAGCAACCTTCTGATGTCTTTAGGAATCAGAAGTTATAAGAAGTCCTTATTCTGATAGTACCTTTGATACCTTTTAAAAAATTGATGCTATGAAGCTTCAAAGGTTGGTTTACTAGAAGAGACCAAGCACAAGATCAGTAATTTGAAAATGGGCAGTTCACAGTATCAGAATAAAACTCAAGGAGAAAGACAGGATGGTGTGTTTTTATTCATTTATAAATGTTTTAAGTGTTTTCTGTGTCCTAAGCAATGTTCTAGCCAGTGGGTCTCCAGAGGCTAACAGAATGACACATTCTCCACCCCAGAGTTTCTCCAATAGTGTTACTTGACATTTTGGACTAATAGAGAGTAGGGCCTATTATGTACATTGTAATATGTTTTAGCAATATCCCTGGCTTCTACTTACTAGATGCCAGTAGCATCCCCAACCCCCAATTATGACAACCAAATATATCTCCAGACATCAGCAAATGTCTGGGGAGGGGTATGGAACAAAATAACCCCTAATGGAAAATCATTGTTGTATCCTGATGGAATTTAGAAATTTAATGGACTATGGTTTTTTTTGTGTTTTTTTTTTTTTTGAGGCAGGATCTCACTTTCTCCCAAGCTAGAGTGCAGTGGCACGATCATGGCTCTCTGCAGCCTCTATCTCCTGGGCTCAAGTGATCCTCCCACCTCAGCTTCCCAAGTAGCTGGGACTACAGGTGTGTGCCACCGCACCTGGCTAATTTTTGTATTTTATGTAGAGACAAGGTTTTGCCGTGCTTCCCAGGCTGGTCTCAAAATTCTGAGCTCAGGCAATCCACCTACCTCAGGCTCCCAAAGCGCTGGGATTATAGGTGTACAACACTGTGACCAGCCAGACTACACATATTTTAATATTGATCATACTTTTTCCTTTAAAAGAAAAATATTCCCTTTTGGAACAAATGGTGGATTGCATGCCAGTGTACATTAACAGGAATTGAACCATTTTTTTAAAAAAATAAGAAATTGCCTACAATTCTATACTATAACACACAGTTGTCTTGATTTTTCAGCATTTCCTTCTGGTTCTCACCCATTAGCGTACACTTTTCTGCCTAATTGTAGTGTAGGTAGAATTTTATATTCTATCTTTTACTCTTACCATTTTTAGATTTTCCTCATATTTCTATATGATTTCCATACTCAGATGCATCGATTTCCATCAAGTAAATGGATTACAATGTATCTAGCCATTTTTATTGTTGAAAATTAAAATATTCCTATTTTTTCCACTATAGCTTTTCTAATCTTTTTAAAGAATGTTTTTCTTAGGAAAAATTACAAATGGGTAACTATTTCTAGTTAATGGAGAAAAAAATTTTTTTGTTTTTGTTTTTTGAGACAGAGTTTCGCCCTGTTGCTCAGGCTGGAGTGCGGTGGCACAATCTTGGATCACCGCAACCTCCACCTCCCGGGTTCAAGCGATTCTCCTGCCTCAGCCTCCTGAGTAGCTGGGACTACAGGTGCGTGTCACCACGCCTGGCTAATTTTTTGTATTTTTAGTAGAGACCATGTTAGCCAGAATGGTCTCGATCTCCTGACCTCGTGATCTGCCCACCCCACCTCCCAAAGTGCTAGGATTACAGGCGTGAGTCACCATACCCGGCCAAAAAGATGTTTTTAAGGAGAGTTTAAAAGTTGAAAAAGTAGTGAGAAAACACTATGGACCAGAGTGAGGTTTAAGATGCTAAATAATCGCTTTTTACGTTCTAGCCTTTTTAATTAAATTAAGTATGAATCGCTAATGATAAAGACTATGGGGACATACCCTGGATGACGGCACACTCTGCTTTCAAGTAGCTTACATTTTAATAGAGGAAATTGGATAAACACAAAACTAAATGCAATATGTTCAAATAAACTTACAAACTATTGTAAGAACACAAAGGAAAGGAGACTTCTTGCTTGGGGGTAGGAATGAGGATGACTTCATGGAGGAGGTAGCATCTGAGCTGTTTCTTAAGGAATGCATAAGATTTGGACAGGCCAAGATGGGAGAGGAAAGGCCTTTCTAAAGGCATGGAGGTAGGGAACGTGCAGAACATTTGAGGATGAGCTAGAGAGAAAAGTTAGGGCCAGAGTATAGGAATGCCTTGTGTCATACTAAACTGTGCTTTTTATTTTGTAATCACTGGGAAAGCAGTGAGGTTTTTGTTTTTTTGTTTTGAGATTTGAGTCTCATTCTGTTCCCAGGCTGGAGTGCAGTGATGTGATCTCAGCTCACTGCCACCTCCACCTTCCAGTTTCAAGCAATTCTTCTGCCTCAGCCTCCTAAGTAGCTGGGATTACAGGCACACACCACCACGCCAGGCTAATTTTTTTTTTTTTTTTTTTGTATTTTAAGTAGAAACAGGCTGGTTTCTACTTAAAATAGCCTGGTTTTGAACTCCTGACCTCAGGTGATCCGCCCACCTCGGCCTCTCAGAGTCCTGGGATTACATGCGTGAGCCACTGTGCCTGGCTGCAGTGAGCTTTTGGAAGCAAACAGTGCTTTAGCATAATCATCTCTTTGTATGTCTTGGTTCTCACTGTTCCTTAGTCTTTCCCTTTTAACTGTCTCCTAAAACCCAGAAAAAAATGACAGGGGTAGGCACCATAAGAAGGCATCATGGAGCATATCAAGAGGCAGAAAGCATGGACCTTGCTCTCCAGGAACTAATTATCTGGTGTAGAGAAAGTAAATAGAGCTAGCCCATATACTGCTCTGTATTTGTTTTATAGTTCATACTATACTGAACAGTAAGAAGAAAAATAGAAGTTCAGAGGAGGGAGAGATTGTTCTTAGATAAGGGATTGGGGAAGACAGGATTTTCAACCACATTTTAGACCCCTCTTATGGCACAGACATTTCCATTATGCATAGTGATTATTTCAAGCCTTTATACTCTCCTCATGCTCACTGTACCCACCCACACCCCACCTTACTTTTGGCAGATAACCTTGTTTCCTACTCCACATAAATATTAGAGGCTAATAAGCCTGAACTCATTCCTTTCTATCATCTCTCACTTCCTTTACCTACATATTTATTTTCATTTCTTACCTCTTTTTCATGTCATCCATCACTGAAGATAGTATTCTTGTTTTCTGTCCAAAGTAGTGTGGTATAATACAAAGATCACTGGATTTTTAAGAAAGACCTGGATTTCAGTCTTGGCTTTGTAGCTTATTAATTGTGGGATTGGCAAAGTTCTTAATGTCTTTACCTTGGAGTCCTGCATTTCTAGAAGGGAGGTAATCCAGCTACCTCACAAAGGTCTATATGACAATTAAATGAGAATTTGTATACTAGGTCTAATACACAGTAGGCCTTCTTTCCTTTCTTTTCCGGAACATTGCTCTGTTATCTTCTTTTCCAGTGGTTTCTTCCCTTCAGGTTATAAAAGCGCTAGGTCACTTTATTGAAGTCTTTTTGCATTTATAGCTAAGCTTTTTGAAAATGCAGACCGTGCTAATGTCTCTATATCTTTACCTCTTATTAATTCCCAAATCCATTGTGGGAATTGGATGACTTCTGCTATCACTGTTATCCTTGAGGTTCTAAGTGCTCAGTAACCACCTAATTGACAAATTAGTTGGACTCTGGTTAGTTCTGGTGAAAACAAGGTAATTTCTAAGGTTACCAATTTGAAGATTGAGAAAAACTAACATATCAAATATAGTAAGGAATTAAGGATGAATATTACTGAGCAACAGTAATATCCAGTTCAAGTTTGCATGAAATTGTAGTAAACCAGATTAGGATGGTTCTGTGATACATTCCATTAACTTTCTGAAGCCAAGGAATTGAGAAAGCAGAAGTTATTCATGGTTGGACATGGCGGCAGGATAAGTGATCTGGGAGATTTAATGACAAGACTGGGGAGAAAATATATTTTTTTCTAAATGTTAGTAGAAGATAATAGAAAGCTTGTTTATATTTTCAGCTACGTGTAAGAAATAAAGGGGGCCGGGCACAGTAGCTCATGCCTGTAATCCTAGCATGTTTGGAGGCTGAGATGGGCGGATCACCTGAGGTCAGGAGTTCAAGACCAGCCTGGCCAACATGGTGAAACCCCATCTCTACTGAAAATACAAAAATTAGCCAGGCATGGGGCACACGCCTGTAATCCCAGCTTTTTGGGAGGCTGAGGCAGGAGAATTAATTGCTTGAGGGGAGACGGAGGTTGCAGTGAGCCGAGATTATGCCGCAGCACTCCAGGCTGGGTAACAGAGTGAGACTCTGTTTAAAAAAAAAAAAAAAAAGAAAGAAAGAAAGAAAAGGAAGGATAAGACAAGGTTAACTGGGTATTTGAACTCTTTTCATGGTCCTGCCATCACTCCAAATAGTGGAGTTTAGGTGTAGTCTGTTTAAGAATGTTAATCTCCCTGCATCTGCTGGTTTTTGGGTCATAAGCTTGAGTTCAGAGCCAAACAACTTGAATTCTTCTCCTGGGTGGATTTGGATTATCATGATTTTGTTAAGTAGGCTGAAACCAGTAGGCTGGTATTACAACTAGTTTTGCATAAATATGTAAATGAATCAGGATATTGAGTCTTAATGTAAGTTTAGGATTGAACTTGATTTTACAGGGTTATTTGACCTTTTGTGCCTAAGTATTAACACAAATTCCTTATTATGAGGGCTAAGAGTATAGATTCTGGAATCAAACTCCCTGGGTTTATACCTGCTTCATCACTCACTTGCTTTGCGACCTTGGACAAATCATTTGATTAGTTCCCTCATTTGTAAAATGGTGAAAATAGGAGTGGAATCTCATAAGGTTGTTGTGAAGATTAAAATATGTAAAGTGTTAAGAACATTGCCTGGCGTGTACTAAGCACTATGTAAATGATTAGCTGTTATTACATTCTTATAAATAGCTTCATTTTTAAAAACTGCTTTTAACACTTTCATCAGATTATTGAAAGTATTATTGAGGAGAGTCAGAAAGTACTACAGCTTGAAGATGACTCTTTGGATTCCAAAGGAAAAGAACTCTCTGATCAGGCTACTGCCAGTCCTATTGTGGCTAGAACAGATCTGAGCAATATACCCGGACTGTTAGCCATAGATCAAGTACTACAGGAAGAATCCCAAACAGCAGAGAGTCAGAATACATTTGAAGAGACTGAATTAGAATTAAAAAAATGTTTTCCTTCTGATGAAACCTGTGAGAAACCAATAGATGAAACCATGAAGTTAACTGAAGTAAGTTCACCTGAGCAGCTTAATGTGCCTGAAACTGAAACAGAAGTATTGAACAAGGAAGCAGTGGAAGTCAAAGGAAGTGATATTCTAGAGCCTGTGTCCTCAGACTCTTTATCTACTAAAGATTTTGCCACTGGGGAAGAAGTGGCCCCTGCCAAACCCCCAAGACACCTTACTCCAGAACCTGATATAGTGGCTAGTACAAAGAAGCCTGTTCCAGCACGCCCACCTCCTCCAACTAATTTCCCACCTCCTAGACCTCCACCTCCATCTCGACCTGCTCCACCACCAAGAAAAAAGAAAAGCGAACTGGAATTTGAGACTCTGAAAACGCCTGATCTAGATGGCAAGTATTAATTGAGAAATAACTCTGTTGGTTGGGTACAGTGGCTCATACCTGTAATCCCAGCAATTTGGGAGGCCAGGGCAGGCAGATTGCTTGTGAGCTCAGTTAAGAGCAGCCTGGGCAACATGGCAAAACGCCATCTGAACCAAAAAAAAAAAATATAAAATTAGCCGATCATGGTGGCACGTGCCTGTAGTCTCAGCTACTTGGGAGACTGAGACAGGGGAATTGCTTGGGCCTGGGAGGCAGAGGCTGCAGTGAGCCAAGATTATGCCATTGTACTCCAGCCTTTATGATCAGAGTGAAACCTTGTCTCAAAAAAAAAAAAAAGAGAGAAAGAGAGACAAATAACTCTTTGTGGTGAAATTTTGGAGTTGAAACTATTTACCTTTCTGCTTTTATTTCAGTTTATTAAAAAAAAAACACTGGCAACCAAGTTATTAAAAGTATTTCTTTAGTAATAGACAAAATATAAAAATGTTTACATTGGTGAAAGTTACTTTACTGTAATTGAACACTTGAGCAGACTCAAACTTTCAAATCTATTGCCATCTGAGAAAGAGTGGCATGGTAACAAAAACATGGGATGTGGAGACCTAAAGTCTGAATTCAAGTCCTGCATCTTTTTTTTATGAGCTGTCTAGTCTTGAGGAAGTTAAATAACTTGTTTGAACCATGGTTTCCCTGAATAGGAAATGAGAGTAATCAAGCCACTTTCCTCACAGGGTTGTTATAAGAATAAAAAAAAAAAAGGTTGTAATTGTTGTTGTTATCATTATCATTATCATTGCAGTTCCCAAAGAGAATATTACGTCTGATTCTCTCCTAACTGCAAACATGGCTTCAGAGAGTATGGTCAAGGATTCTCAGCCTTCTCTTGATTTGGCAAGTGCTACCAGTGGAGAAAAAATAGTTACTGCCCAGGTTGGTGAATTAGTGTTCTATTCCATATAGGCTTTATCAGCTCTCTCCAACTGACTGGTTTGTTGATTGTTGAGGCTTCTATGTTCTGCAGACCAAATATTTCTTTGTTCCCCACATCTGGCCTCCTTACTTCCCTCGATCAGCTCTGCTGCAAACTAACTGGGCGAGCCTAGCAAGCTGTTTAGCATCTGGATCTCAGATGCTCCATCTATAACATGGAGGAAAAATCCTTCCTTTAGGGTTTGAAATGAGCTAAAATATGCCAAGTATCTAGCAGGTAATAGGTATTCCAAAAATTCCAGATGCTACTATTTGTAATATTGTTGGTACTAATAAACACCAACTATAGTCTATATTTACCTGTCCTGTATTGCTCAAAATTGAAGACTTTTTTTTTTATAATTTCCTTTTCCCAATCAGAAAAAACTTTATATACTAGGCAGTGGGCTACACAGAAGACTTGATAACATTACTTTTACCACAGATAGATTCTGCATCTCAGAGCTACTTACTTGGTAGCTATGGTGGGCCGGGTTACCGGACTAGAACATATGACACTATAGTCTTGTTATAGCCTTAGAGCAAGGATCAGTCGTGGCCTGCTTTGGTAGGGTCCCCAAGCTAAGAATGTTCTTTATGTTTTTTAAAGTCGTTTAAAATAAGAAGAATTTTTATTTTAATAAAGACTCTATATGAACAAAAAAGCCTAAAATATTTACTGTCTGGCTATTTATAGAGAGAAGTTTTCTGACCCCTACATTTGAGATAGCTACACACAGTCCAGATTAATAGCACTCTTAGTAGAGAAATGCTTTTTTGGGCAGGTTCAAATAGAACATTTATTTGTTTTCAAGAATACTAAGACATTATTTCATGGGCAGCAATAGTTTTGGTTCCTAATGTTTTTCAGCATGCTAGGAAAAATGAAGGACTGAAATGTAGTGTTCCATTTAGATTTTCAGCAGATTCCATTATCTGAATTATGAAATTCTTTAGAACTGTGTGTGGTAATAATTGAAAATTTATAGAAATTGATTCAGTCTAATTTCTGTTTATAAAATTATATTTCCAGGAAAATGGAAAAGCACCTGATGGGCAGACGATAGCAGGTGAAGTGATGGGCCCTCAGAGACCTAGATCCAACTCTGGGAGAGAGCTTACTGATGAGGTAGAAATAGATTTTTTTGTTCTTAAAACATAAAGTACAAAAGACATAATGGGAAGATGAAAATGTTTTGGAGTTGGATGATAATAATGGTTACATAACAATGTGAATGTATTTAATGACCCACAACTATACACTTAAAAATTGTTAAAATGTTAAACTTTTTGTTATGTGTAGTTTATTACAATTTAAAATTTTTTTAAAGTTTATTGCTGTTAGGCAAAAAAAAATACAGAAGAAAAAATGAAGATTGAAGGTTGTCTTTGTTTTGTTGATATGTTGGATGTTGCATCTCTGACTTAAACTTGCCCTTTTTGTTATATAGTGGAATAAATATATTAAAAGCAAGGTTCGTATTTTATAGAAAGTGAGCTTTAAAAGAACATGATATTGAGGCCAGGTGCGGTGGCTCACTCCTGTAATCCCAGCACTTTGGGAGGCTGAGGCAGGCAGGTCACATGAAGTCAGGAGTTCAAGACCAGCCTGGCCAACGTGGCGAAACCCTGTCTCTACTGAAAATACAAAAATTATACAGGCATGATGGCGTACACCTGTAATCCTGGTTACTCAGAGGCTAAGGCAGGAGAATCACTTGAACCTGGGAGGCAGAGATTGCAGTGCGCTGAGATTGTGCCACTGTACTCCAGCCTGGGTGACAGAGTGAGATTCTGTCTCAAGAAAAAAAAATTTTTGTTTAAATAATAATAATAATAAAAGAACTTGATATTATAAATACATGTTATACCAACATAATTTTTTTTATTATTTTAATGGTTTCTTACAATTAAAATTTGGTATGCACCTATTAGCTAACTTATTCAGAATTAAATTTTACAGCAAAATTTTAGTTTATGTTTCTTTAAAGAATACTTTTTTTTTTTAAATATTGCACTTTGGAAAACAGTTTGGTAGTTCCTCAAAATGTTAAACATGGTATTACCATGACCCAGCACCTCCATTCTTTTGTATATACCAATGAGAAATGGAAACATATGTTCACACAGAAAATGTACACAAATATTCATGGCATCATTATTCATAACATCCAAAAAGTGAAAACAACCCAAATGTCCATCACTAATAAATGGATAAATAAAATGTGGTATATTCATACAAAGTTATATTTTTCAGCAATTAAAAGGAATGAAGGAATAAAGTACTGGTACATGCTACAGCATGGATAAACCTTGGAAACGTCATGCTAAGTTAAAGAAACCATACGTAAATAAAAGGCCGTATGATTTAATTTATATGAAATGTCCCGAATAGGCAAATCTATAGAGACAGAAAGTACATTAGTATTTGCCAGGGGCTAGGAGGAAAGGGAAATGAGGTGTGACTGCTAATGGGTAAGGAGTTTCCTCTTGGGGTGCAGAAAATGTTCTGACTTAGTGGTGATGTTTGTACAACTCTGTGAATATACTAAAAACCATTGACTTATATGCTTTAAATGAGTGCATTTTGTGGTATGTGAATTATATCTCAATAAAAATCTTGGAATTTATTCTGTGCAGTATTCAATGTATCTAAAAAAGCCTTTAGCTTACATTTTGGGGGATTCTGTAGACTCAAAAAGATAATTAAATTATAGGTCATCTTGGTGTGATTTTTTTTTTTAACTTCAGGAAATTTTAGCTAGTGTAATGATTAAGAACCTGGATACTGGAGAAGAAATACCTTTGAGTCTTGCAGAAGAGAAACTACCAACAGGCATTAATCCTCTCACTCTACACATCATGAGAAGGACAAAAGAATATGTAAGGTATGGCCTAATGTTGTTATTTGTCATTTGTCATTTATAGTATTTCAGAGTCATTAAGATTTCTCTGTTAATGAACTGTGACAATCCCTAACTTGGTTTCATTCACCCTTTTTTTTTTTTTATTCTGGAATTAAAATAGAGTTAGATAATATATGTCTTCTTTAACTTGGCTCTCCATTATGAGTGTACAGTTACTGGGGGGACATAGTATAAATATTAAATCCCATAGCACTTAGTTTCTTTTTTTAAATGATTTATATTATACTTGAAACAATAAAAAACAGTGAGGCAGCCAGGTGTGGTAGTTCACATGTTGTAATCCCAGCACTTTGGGAGGCTGAGGCAGGAGAATGACTTGAGTTCAGGAGTTAAGAGAGGAGCCCGGGCAACATAGTGAGACCTCATATCTACTAAAAAAAAATCATAACAGCAACAACAACAAAAAACGTTGAGGCTAAAAAGCTGTGTAGAATGAACACTTAGTCTTCTGAAACCTTGCTTTAAGGATCATAAATTGTATAAATATTTGTGCTGTTTTTGTAGGATCAGAAAATGGCTTTAAAATGAAATGAGTGACTTTACTATGAGATGTATGTCGACCTAAGGAATCATTTCTGCAAAAGCAGGAGCTATTTTATTAAATGTAATGTATGTTGTACCTAATGAGTAGCAAGGAAGATGCCCTCAAGTTACTTTATTATTCCTCTACAGCACATTTTGCCAAGCAGAAGCCTTGTTTGTAGGTTTTTCATTAAGTTTCTAAATTGCATTCATTTATATGTTGTACATTGTACCTTGCTTAAAGATTCTTTTCTTCAATTTCTGAAGCCTTTCAGTTCTCAAGGTCCATCATTTAAATTAAAATTATAAAGGCCAGGCACAGTGGCACACGCCTGTAATCCTAGCACTTTGGGAGGCCAAGGCGGGTGGATTGCCTGAGCTCAGGAGTTCGAGACCAACCTGGGCAACACAGTGAAACCCTGTCTCTACTAAAATACAAAAAATTAGCTCGGCATGGCAGCATGCTCCTATAGTCCCAGCTTCTCGGGAGACTGAGCAGAAGAATTGTTTGAACCCAGGAGGCAGAGGTTGCAGTGAACCAAGATCACGCCACTGCACTCCAGCCTGGGCAATAGAGTGAGACTGCGTCTCGGAAAAAAAAAAAAAAAAAAAGTGTAGAAGAAATGGTTTCTTTTAAAACAACTTCCTCTTCTTACAGTAATGACGCAGCACAGTCAGATGATGAAGAGAAGTTACAGTCTCAACCAACAGATACTGATGGTGGAAGGTTAAAACAGAAAACGTGAGTTACAGTACATCCCTTTTCTTCATTTCAGCTTTTTATTTTAAAAAAATGAGAACTACCATACTATTTTAAATCATGCTCCATATAGTTTTTATGACTACCCACCACCAATCCTCCCTGCCCCTCACCGATGGATTATGAAGTTGTATTAATTAGTTTTAAAACATCTGGGCCAGGCGTGGTGGCTCACACCTGTAATCTCAGCACTTTGGAAGGCCAAGGCAGGCAGATCACCTGAGATCAGGAGTTCAAGACCAGCCTGGCCAACATGGTGAAACCCCATCTCTACTAAAAATACAAAAATTATCTGGGCATGGTGATGGGTGCCTATAATCCCAGCTACTCGGGAGGCTGAAGCAGGAGAATCACTTGAACCTGGGAGGTGGATTTCACTGCACTCCAGCCTGGGCCACAGAGCAAGGCTTCGCCTCAAAAAAAAATGTAATATAATAAAGCATCTGACATGCAGAAAATGACCAATAAGTGTTGCACAATTCCTGTGTTGTTTTTCTACTGGTAGGTAGGTATCAGAAGTGTTAGTAGAAGAACATGATTGTCCTTAAGGTTGTCTTTTCCCTTTCTCTTCATATCTACAATCCTGTTTGTCTTTCTGAACCCAATTATAATGAGATTCTTCCTGACTACTCCAGTCCATAGCAATTTTCTTTCTTTTCTCAATTTTGACAATACCTGTAGCCTATAACTTACTTTTTCCCTTTATCATATATTATCTTAAACTGTTTTCAGACAAATACACATTAAACAAAGCATATGTTGCAAAAGGATTGTAATTATGCCATCCTTCTGTTTCTCCTACAAACTTCTAGATCAGTGGTGGGCCTATACGTTTTGTTTGATTATACACAAGTCACTAAATTGATAATAATTAAGTCTAAGGTTCAAAGTAAATTCTCCACTTGAGTCTTATCTTTTCCTAGTGTGTACAAAGAAAGCATTGAGAATTTTTAGGAAAGATGTACCTAAAATGTAGGCATATGATAGTACCTCAGATATTTGGAACTTGGCCATCTAGTAGTTGCAGTTATTGGGAACCTGAGAATTAGGAATTACTACAATTATTCAGAGACAGGTAAACATCCAGGAGAGATGTCACATAGTCCATGCACTAAAACTCATTATTTTTCTAAGAGAAAAGTTCCTCAGGTTTATTCAAAGCCATTATTGCTTATTTCTTACATCATTTTTTGAAAACTCTGGTCATCTAGGGTCTGAGCTCACTGCAAAATAGAAGCAGTAAACTGTAGCCGGGCATGGTGGCTCACACCTGTAATCCCAGCACTTTGGGAGGCCAAGGCGGGTAGATCACCTGAGGTTGGGAGTTCAAGACCAGCCTGACCAACATGGAGAAACCCCATCTCTATTAAAAAAAAAAAAAAATACAAAAAAAAAAAGCAGCAGCAAACTGTGACAACATGTAAGTTGACACACAAGAATGTCAGGTAACCAGAAAAGTGATAAAAGAACTCATAATATAGCCAGGCACAGTGGCTCATGCCTGTAATCGCAGCATTTTGGGAGGCCAAGATAGGAGGATCACTTTGAGAGCAGCCTAAGCAACATAGACTCACTCTTTACAAAAAATTTTGCAGGCATGGTGGCACACACTTGTGGTCTCAGCTACTCAGGAGGCTGAGATGGGAGAATTGCTTGAGCCTGGGGGGCTGCAGTGAAGCATGATCTCATCCTGGACTCCAGCCTGGGTGACCAAGCCAGACCTTGTCAAAAAGAAAGAGGAGAGAGAGAGAGAGAAGGGAGGGAGGGAAAAAGAAAAGAAAGAACTCATACGGAAGGAAGGAAGGAAAAAGAAAAGAAAGAAAGAACTCATATCACAACCAAAGGAAGGATGGAAAAGAAAAAACTCATAAGGAAGGAGGGAAAAAGGAAAGAAAGAACTCATAGCACAACCAAAGGAAGGAAGGAAAAG
>NW_022437042.1:2046387-2121114 GCF_009761245.1 Sapajus apella
AAAGGAAAGAAAGAACTCATAGCACAACCAAAGGAAGGAAGGAAAAGAAAGAATTCATAAGGAAGGAAGGAAAAAGAAAAGAAAGAAAGAACTCATAATATAGCACAATCATTTTGTACCACAGTGCTTTTCAACCTTTTCTTATGCCATGACACAAAGAGAACATAGTAGTCTTGGCACTGAATGCTGGGGTAAGCTGATAAGGCAACTGATGGCCAGAGAAGTTTGACCCAGGCTTCCCTGGGCCCTGCCCTGTTTCCTTGAAGGCTGAGTGGGGAACCAGTACAATAGTATAGCCCACCTGCAATGCATTAGAAAGGCTCTGAATGTATTGACCAACCAAAAAGATGGTAACAATGATCTTATTCATCAAAGAATGAAATTTAGAGAACATTAAATGCCATTTACGAAGGCATAAAAGTAGATATTTTAGAACTATTCTCATCTGAAATGATTAAAATGTCTGTTTTCTTGGCTTTTAAAGTGGTACTAAACCTATAATTTTCCAGAAAATACAGTTTCAGTTATAGGTAGCAGAGACCTTATAATGGTTTTAAAAATGGTTTCTTTATCATCTATGTTTTCTGGTTATCAAAAGAAATACAAAAATATGTAAAATAGAAAATGAAAGTTTCTCATAACCTCAACCCCAGAAATCAGTTTTAATAGCATGGTGTATTCTCCATAGAATTTTTTTTCTCACAAAAGCAGGGCTATTCTATGTCTATAGTTTGTCAACTTGCTTTTTTTTTTTTTTTTTTTAAGAAAATCAAATATATTATGGACATCTCTTTATATTAGCACCAATAATATATATATTGCAGTCTTTCTGTGAGCCAGACATGAGAGTTAAGTGCTTGAGATATAACAGTTAAGAAGACATTCAGGACGGGTGCAGTGGTTCATGCCTGTAATCTTAGCTCTTTGGGAGGCTGAGGCGGGCAGATCACTTGAGTCCAGGAGTTCAAGACCAGCCTGGGCAATATGGCAAGACCCTGTCTCTCAAAAACATACAAAAATTAGCTGGGCATCCATTGAACCTAGGTGGTCAAGGCTGAAGTGAGCTGAAATTATGCCACTGCACTCCAACCTGGGCAAGAGAGCAAGACCCTGTCTCAATTAAAAAAAAAAAAAAAGACATTCATAGTCTCTGCTTTCATAGAACTTCCAGTTAAATGGGAGAAATAGGCATTAAACGCATAAATCTAGCCGCAGATAAATCGAGTTACATTTGTAGTGATTGCTATAAAAGAAAAGTTTCAGGTGCTGTGGAAGTATTTCAGTAGTTCCCTCTTATCCACGGGGTATACATTCCAAGATCCCCCGTGGATGCCTGAAATCATGGATAGTACCAGACTCTGTATCTACTGTGCTTCTTTGATCTAATAACCAAGAAGGCTACTGAGTAACTTAACAAGTAGGTATCATATACACTGTGGAAACACTGGACACAGGGATGATTCACATCCCAGGTAGGGTGGAGCAGGATGGTGTGATATTTCTTCATGCTACTAAGAATGGCATGCAATTTAAAACTTATGAATTATTTTATTTCTGAGATGTTCCATTTAATATTTTTGGACCATGGTTGACTGGAGTGACTGAAACCATATAAAGTGAAACTTTGGATAAAGGAGGACTATATAACAAAAACTCAGTCTAAAGTCAAAAAGGCCATTTTGAGAGAGAGCTGTTTGATCTGAGACCTAAAAAGTGAGTGGGAATTAGTCAAGGGAGAGGCGTTCCAGGCAGAAATAACCACACATGCAAAGCCTCTGAGGTTGCTATAAGAGCTTGGCACATTTAAAAAGCTGAGGTTTGTTTCATTCATTTTATTGTATCTCATACCAGTACTTATTTATCTACTCCTCTATTGACAAAAATTTAGTTTATTTCCACTTTTTAACTATTTTAAACAGTGTTACATTGAACATCTTTGTATATACAATTTAACAACTTTTAAAAATACTATCCCTCATGAGCTCCCATTAATCAGTAAAAATTTATTTCTGATTCGTATTTCCTTTGGTTTTAAATATCATCATGTACTGTTTTGCTTTTTATAATCTTAATATATGAAACCTGAGACTTAGCTAATTGAAAAAGCAATAAATAAGTCCTATTTATGGAAGCTTGAGATGCATACTTGCATTACCTTGTGTTTGGGAATACCTGCCAGGAAAGCTCAGCCTTGGGTAGCATTACACGCAACTACCCAAACTGAAAGAGAAGGGACAAGGGACCATCTTAAGCTACCAGAGCATCTATTTTGTAAGTAAATATCTCTTTGCCCTTTCTTTCTATTGGTAGAATTTTTTTTTAAGGACAGCTGTCTAAAGCAGTCTTCTCAAAGCAGTTCTCACCGTAGATTCATGGCTTCACCCCCAGGCTCTATAAATTGGATTATCTGGGGATGGATCCCAGGTATCTACACTTTAAACGCTTCCCTCCCCTCACTACCTCTGCCAATCAATTTTTATCTACCATTGAAAACCAAAGCTCTAGAATATATGAATATTGTAAATTGGGGGAAAGGGCATATGTTTCCTTTGCCATATTGACTTAAATCTGTTTATTCAATAGAATAAGGGATTGGGAACTCAAACACCTATTATTTATTATTAAAAAAAAAAAAAAAGGTTATTTCAAAATAGTGTACTTTATCAGTCATACCTGATACATTTATCTGCAAATTGTTGAACTTTTACAGTTAACTGAGTTGATACCTTTTTCATTTTTGTTAAGGACTCAACTAAAGAAGTTTCTTGGAAAATCAGTGAAGAGAGCAAAGCACCTTGCTGAGGAATATGGTGAACGTGCTATAAATAAAGTTAAAAGTGTTAGAGATGAAGGTGAGTTAAAACAGAACATTTCAACTGAATATTCAATTAATTTGTAATCATCTAAATTTAGCCTGTAGTGCATAAGAAGCAATCTATTTTATTTAAAATAGTAAACCTTTATAGCTGACATCTGTTTCAATAAATAAGGTATTCTAGCTCTTCATTTTATGAGTTTGAAGAAAAATGAATTTATGCATATTTTGTGACTTTGACAGTCTGAAAGGGTTGAGTGTTCAATAATCAGTTATAAATTAGTTTTTAAAGGCTATTTGGTTTCGGTTTTGGTTTTTTGTTTTTGTTTTTTTGGTTTTTTTTTGAGACAGAGTCTCGCTCTGTTGCCCGGGCTGGAGTGCAATGGCATGATCTTGGCTCACTGCAACCTCCACCTCCTGGGTTCAAGAGATTCTCCTGCCTCAGCTTCCCAAGTAGCTGGGATTACAGGCACACACCACCATACCTGGCTAATTTTTCTACTTTTTGTAAAGACAGGATTTCGCCTGGCTGATCTCAAACTCCTGACTTCAGGTGATCTACCCACCTCAGCCTCTCAAAGTGCTGGGATTACAGGCATGAACCACCACGCCAGGCCAAGGCTATTTTGTTTTTTTTTGTTTGTTTGTTTGTTTTGGGATGGAGTCTCACTCTGTTACCTAGGCTGGAGTGCAATGGCGTGATCTCGGGTCACTGCAACCTCCGCCTCCCAGTTTCAAATGATTCTTCTGCCTCAGACTCTGGAGTAACTGAGATTACAGGCATCTGCCACCGTTCCCGGCTAGTTTTTGTATTTTTAATAGAGATAGGATTTCACCATGTTGCCCAAGATGGTTTCAAATTCATGACCTCAGGTGATCTGCCTGCCTCAGCCTCCCAAAGTCCTGGGATTACAGGCGTGAGCTACTATGCCCAGCCAGCTATTTGGTTTTTACAAATAAAGTTAGTCCTCCATATCCATGGATTCCACATGCAGGGATTCAAACAACTGCAGATAGAAAACTATTTGGGGAAAAAAAAAAAACCATAAAAAATAACAGTACAACAATAAAACGTAATACAAAAAAAATATAACAACTATTTATATCACAGTTATACTGCAGTAGGTATTATAAGTAATTTAGAGATTATTTAAAGTATACGGGGCCAGGCATGGTGACTCATGCCTATAATCCCAGTACTTTGAGAGGCCAAGGCAGGAGAACCACTTGAGGCCAGGAGTTCAAGACTAGCCTGGTCAAACATAGCGAGACCCTGTCTCTACTAAAAAATAAAAATTAGCTGGGTGTAGTGACATATGCCTATAGTCCCAGCTACTCAGAAGGCTGAGGAGCAGGAGCCCAGGGGTTCAGGGCTACGGTGAGCTATGATTGCACCACTGCACTCCAACCTGAGACCCTGTCTTTAAAAACAGAAAGTACACGAAAGGATGTGCGTAGGTCATATGCAAATACCGTGCCATTTTATGTTAGGGACTTGAGCATTCGTAGATTTTGGTACCCATAGCAGGTCCTGCCATGGACACTAGGGAATTATTATATTTTCAAAATTAGGTGGGGCTGGGTATGGTGGCTCATGCCTGTAATCCCAACACTTTGGAAGGCTAAGGCAGGAGGATCACTTAAGCCCTGGAGTTCGAGACCAGCTCGGGCTACATAGTGAGACCCCTCATTTGTATAAAAATAAATAAATAAATAATTTTTTTAAAATTAGGTAAATTTTCAAAATTTGCACATATGTTAACCTCCTATGCCTTTGTCATTACTGTGCTCATTTGTTTAATAAAACATACATAGTACTTATTCAGTGCCTGGGACTATACCAGGCACTTTTACCTGTATTCATTTAATCTCATAAAAATCCTATGAGGTAAGTACCATCATAATCCCCATTTGATAGATAAGAAAACTAAGAGAAATCAAAAGTTAAGTAACTTGCCTGTGGTCACACAGATAATAAATGACAGAGCTGGATTTGAACCTGGCAGCCCAGTGTTAAGACTCCATGTTTTTAACCAGTATGGTATATAATAAATAAATTTTGCTCTTCCATTTTATGAATTTTCTTGGTAAGCAGGAAATATGAAAATATGATAGTAGCAGTATCTATATTAGCTAGTAGTGATTTCTGTTGCTTTTCTGTTCAGTGTTTCATACTGATCAAGATGATCCTTCATCAAGTGATGATGAAGGAATGCCATACACAAGACCAGTTAAATTCAAAGCAGCACATGGTTTCAAAGGACCTTATGATTTCGATCAGATCAAAGTGGTGCAAGATCTTAGTGGTGAACATATGGTAAGCAACTTTTTCATTTTTTAGGACTGATACTGTCTTTGTTAAGAGAAATACTTTGGCTTCTACAAAACTGATCTCCTTCTATGTATGTGACTTTGCTAGCCTGACTCAAGAACAGTGAATTTATGTTAACATGATTTAATGAATAGGTAATAGAGAGTCTGTCTGTAAATTATTCCAGAAGTAACTTATTGGGTCGGGTATGGTGGCTCACGCCTGTAATCCCAACACTTTGGGAGGCCAAGA
Organism: Sapajus apella; assembly: GCF_009761245.1. Lineage (NCBI taxonomy): Eukaryota > Metazoa > Chordata > Mammalia > Primates > Cebidae > Sapajus > Sapajus apella. Next base: position 2,051,766 of record NW_022437042.1, read on the forward strand.
CAGGCAGATCACTTGAGGTCAGGAGTTTGAGACCAGCCTGGCCAATGTGGTGAAAACCCGTCTCTACTAAAAATACAAAAATTAGCCAGACATAGTGGCCTGTGCCTATGATCCCAGCTACTTGGGAGGCTGAGGCGGGAGAACTGCTTGAACCTAGGAGGTGGAGGTTGTGGTAAGCCAATATCATGCCACTGCACTCCGGCCTGGGCTAAAGAGTAAGATTCTGTCTCAAAAAAAAAAAAAAGGTGTTATTGGTTATTGTCAAACTCTCAGCCTGTATCACTAAGACGGCTATGCAAAGACACCAGACTTTAAAGCAGTTAAATTAGAGGGTGGTATGTAACTTCAGAAAAATGTTTAAAATGTTCCCAACCATATTTTAAGTAATTTATAAAATATTTCAGAAGCTCAATATATGTTATAAAGTGAGATATTCAGCTAAAACAGGGAGAGAGGTAGAAGTTCAAGTTCTCCTTTAGAGTTTAGATGTACCGATGTAGATGAAGTGCACAAACTATATTGCAGTGAACCCTTGAAAATGCTAGGAACACAAGGAAGGCAGTGATAAAATTAAGAACTGAATAAATAATACTGTGCCCTTCATTAGGGAATCTATTTACATTTTAAGTCTAAAAGTTGGCTTAACTGAAAGGAAGCAACCATAAATATATTGGATGGCAACCAAATTCGAATTTAAATGTTGATTCTTACAATCTACAGATAAAATGTTTGAGTTGATTCTAGTATTTTCCTTAAGGAAATTGGTGAATTGCCTAGTACTGTATTGACTCGTTATTTCCTGTTTTTAAATAAAATCTCATGATAGTAGGCTCTAAATGACTCATTTTTTAATACACTTGAATTTTGCAGAAGTAAATGGTTATTTCGATAAATGGGCTGTTGCATAATTTTTTTATACACCTGGATGTGTCTATAATAGTATTTGTTATAATAAGATTTGCTCTTTCCAGTTTAAGGGATTCATGTTCTTTCCCCCTGCTCCTCTACCCCCACCACACACACATACTTTCCTACTGTTTTCAGTATCTAAAGATTCTGGCCATATACTATGAAACCTTGTTTATAGTGAGAGAAGTAGGATGAGACCACATCATTGCAATACTACTACCTTTTCTTTATTTTAGAGGCAAGGTCTCGCTCTATCACCCAGGCTGGAGTGCAGGGGCGGGATCTTGGCTCACTGCAGACTCTGCCTCCGGGGCTCAAGCAGTCTTTCCACCTCAGCCTCCTGAGTAGCTGGGACCATAGGTGTGCACCACTACGCCTGGCTAATTTTTTGTATTTTTTGTAGAGATGGGGTTTGGCTGTGTTGCCCAGGCTAGTCTTGATCTCCTGAGCTCAAGTGATCTGCCTGCCCAGACCTCCCAAAGTACTGGATGGGATTACAGGCACGTGCCACCACACCCAGCCCATTGCAATACTGTAATACTTCTAAGTGCCTGATGCTGTGAGGGTCACTGCCAAGGTGGGCTTTAGTCTTCCTCAGTCCTGCTCAGTTATTAGTGCTATGCTGAGGGCTCTGCCACCCGTCTTTACATTGAGCTAGGGCACTGAGATCCCCAACTAGGATTTGTGCTTTTCCAGTTAAGATTTCTGACCACTTTAGAACTCCCATTTTCATGAATATGTGGACAAGATTTGAGTTCTTGAAATTGTTAGTTTAGATTATGGAACACTACAGCTATCTTATTCTGCCTTTCTTCTGGAAGTCTCCTTTTGTGGTCTTATAGCACCATTGAACCAAAAGCCTTAAGTACCTGTTAGCAATGTGAGCATTATCTTAGTATGTATAATTTGGCATAATTTTAAACTTTGGCTGTAAAGTAATGGCTTTATTTTATTTATTTTTAGATGGAGTTTTGTTCTTGTTTCCCATGCTGGAGTTTAATGGCATGGTGTCAGCTCACTGCAACCTCCACCTCCTGGGTTCAAGTGATCCTCCTGCCTCAGCTTCCCAAGTAGCTGGGATTACAGGCACCTGCCACCATGCCCAGCTAATTTTTGTATTTTTAGTAGAGACCGGGTTTCACCATGTTGGCCAGGCTGATCTCAAACCCCTGACCTCAGGTGATCTGCCTGCCTCAACCTCCCAAAGTGCTGGGATTACAGACATGAGCCACTGCGCCCAGCCAAAAGTAATGTCTCTAAAGTTGTAAAGTATTAACTTTGAACCTTCTTTTGTTTTCATAGGGAGCTGTTTGGACCATGAAATTTTCTCACTGTGGCCGATTACTTGCCTCAGCTGGACAAGACAACGTAGTGAGAATATGGGCCTTAAAAAATGCTTTTGACTATTTCAACAATATGCGAATGAAATACAATACTGAAGGTATTTTTCATGTATTTAAAAATTTACAGAAATCTGAAATTTTTACATTTTAGGTATACTAATGCCCTACTTTCCTGGCAGTCATTTGCCGCAACCATTACTTATCATAATAGCCAAAAACTTGAAAGTAAGACAGACAACAGCAAAAGTCTCTAAACCCAATGAAGAGAGTTGCCACAAAGCTTTTGATTTATCCCTTTCAGGTGTATGTAGTAAGTAGTTAATTTCATCAACTATTGAGAACATATTATTTGGTTTCCTAGGTTAAAATAGAATTGCTAATTAAACTAGAAAAAGAACGAAAATCATATATACATCCAGTAAGTAAAAATGATTAAGGAAAGTCATGGAAAATAAATGTGACTTGTCAGTCTATCAAGGGATATATGAAAAAATGTTGAAAAGAGAAAGCTCAGAGCATTCTGTATATACACATTGATTACAGCTATGTACAGATATTTTTATATCATGATGTTATCGGGAAGGTATTTAGAACTGATGTAAATTTGGGCTTTAAGTTTATGGGATTCTTTTCTAATAACTATTTAACCATGTAATAAGTTTTTTCCACACCCTCCCCACTATCAAGTAAGGCTGCAAACAAGAAGTAAAGCCTAGGAGCAAGGAGAAAAAAGGTGGCCTTGGATGAGAGTGTATAGTCAAAGCACCAATTTGAGGAGCATAGAAGCCTAGGGAGATTTGCTAAACTGGCAAGCTAGGCCTCATATACTTGAGTAAACCCTGTGAGTATTGCTTGCATTATGTTGCAATACTTAGTTGAAGATGATGGTGATTTGACATGAAGTTAACCCATGTTAATTATATGGTGAATTTTTCTAGTCCTAGCTATTTGTCATTTCTTTTTTTTTTTTTTTTTTTTTTTGAGACGGAGTTTCACTCATGTTACCCAGGCTGGAGTGCAATGGCGCGATCTCGGCTCACCGCAACCTCCGCCTCCTGGGTTCAGGCAATTCTCCTGCCTCAGCCTCCTGAGTAGTTGGGATTACAGGCACGCACCACCATGCCCAGCTAATTTTTTGTATTTTTAGTAGAGACGGGGTTTCACCATGTTGACCAGGATGGTCTCGATCTTTTGACCTCGTGATCCACCCGCCTCTGCCTCCCAAAGTGCTGGGATTACAGGCTTGAGCCACCGCGCCCGGCTTATTTGTCATTTCTTTTACTGCCCTGCCAGGAGCAAAAAGACTATTTTCAGTGGCCCTTGAGACTAACCCCAGCCCTGACCCTTTCTGCCCCTTTATTGTTCCTCTTGCTACTTGTTGTGATTAATAAGAATGTATCCTATTTGAATACTGAGAATTTAGTGGTATTTTGTTTATTAAATTAGGGAAATGGTTAAGCCATTTTATGAAGCTTTTGTGTAAAAATGATCGAAACAAATATTTTGGTTCTTATAGGGTTATGCCTCCCTTGTTAGTATTTTTCAAGAATACTATGTTCTCTAACAGACATTGCTGTATCATTACTTTAGAATGCTGTATGTTGGTGGTTCTTTGTGTGTACATACATGCCTTTTTTATAATTATGTTGGTTTTAGGACGTGTGTCTCCATCACCCTCTCAGGAAAGTCTAAGTTCATCAAAATCGGATACGGATACAGGGGTATGTTTATTGTTTTATGGTTACTATGTGAAATGGTATGATTTAATTTGTTTACCGTAAAGTATTTTTGTTTATCAGAAATTATAGTTGCATAAAGACACCTTATTAAAATTAAGATATATCACTAGAAACAAGTTTCTTCAATTACAATAAATTGACAAATGAAAATTTTTATGTTTAAACATTGCCAGGCAGCAAGTAATATTCCTCAGGGTACTATACCACTAATGGAAACTTAAATAATACAAAACCCCCTCCCCTCAAATCCATGTTAGATATTTTCAAAATAAGGATAATAGATACCCAAATAAGAGGTAATTAAGGAAAGAAAAAAGATACTTAAGTATTTTAATTTTCTAATCTTCTTGGTTTAATAAACACTTTATCACAGTTTCAGATAAGGTAACGTAATGATTTTCATTTGGTTTTAGAGCTGGAAGGTTAAATAAAACCAATTTTAAACCTAAAAAGCAGAATACACAATTTTGTGCTAAGTTGTCACCTGTGCCTCTTGTGTATTACATTTGGTAAGGGTGATATAAGCAAGAGAATCTAAAATGTCTGCTTAACAGTATTTTCCTGATATTTCATTGGCTTCAGTATTTGACACTAACTTTGCCCCTTTTTCTGGCTTTCCATGGTTCTCTTTTCCCTTGTTCTCTTATACTCCCACTGTTTCTTCTTCCACCTCCTTACATTTACTGTTTCTCAGGGTCTGTTCTTGGCCATTCTCAATAGACATATTTGTGCACTTCTTCTAGTCCTAAACTGGCTTTAGATCTGTAATTCTTTGTTTACTTTCAGTAACTTTATAATTTTTAAACAAGAATATTGTGCTTGCTGCCTTTTCACATAGCAGTATGTAGGATCTCTCCACCTACATGTAATTCAAGTATATCAACTGATAGGTCCAAAACTAAACTCCTTCAACAAACGTTTTTTGAGTGCCTGCTATATGTGCAGACACTGCTACATGCTGTAAAATCAAATGAGACATGTCTCTGTTCTCAGGTATCCTGTGGACTAGTGAAATGGGTAAACTCACAATTACAATATTAGATGGTGATATTCTACAGAAGGCACTACACAAGTATAGGTTAGCCTTAGAAATCACAGTGTCAGGAATAGTTTCCTGGAAGCTTGTTATTTAAGCTAGGACTTAGCTATATGAGAGAAGAAAGGAAGGAGCGTATCAGACACAGAGAATAGCAAGTACAAAGGTATGGAGAATAAAGTGGCATGGTAAGTTAAAGGTATTACAAGGAATTACACATGACTGGAAAAGTTGCATGTGTGAGATTGGTGGGAGAGGTAGGCAGGAGTGGGATTTAAAATGGCTTTTTGTGTTAAACCAAGACATTGGAACTTTATCCTGCAAACTACTGGGAGCAGGGTGGGGCTTTGAAGGATTTCACTCAAAGATGTAATTACCATGTTCAGATTTTTGTTTTAGAAAGACTATTCACAGCTACTTAGGAGGCTGAGGCAGGAGAATCACTTGAACCTGGGAGGCAGAGGTTGCAGTGAGCCAAGATCACACCACTACACCCCGGTCTGGGTGACAGAGTAAGACTCCATCTCAAGAAAAAAAAAAAAAAATAGAGTATTCTGGTAGTATTGTGAAGGAAAGACTAGATGGGGGCTTCAGATTAGAGACAGGGAGACCATGTAAGAGGCTATTAACCAAGAGAAATGGCTAATTCCAATTATGATGATTATGATAACAGTAGAGCTAGAAACTGTAAAGATAAGCTAAATTGAGAGATGTAAAAGAAGTCTAATTTCTAGTACTTGGCAACTGACTAGCTGGGATAGTAAAAGTGAGTAGCCTAGGATGAATCACAGGTATCTGGCTTGAGTAGTTAGCTAGATGGTAACGGTCATTCATGGAAATATTTTTTTATTTTAATTTTTCTGTAAGTTATTGGGGTACAAGTGGTATTTGGTTACATGAATACGTTCTTTAGTGGTGATTTGTGAGACTCTGGTGCACCGATCACCCGAGCAGTATACACTGCACCTATTTGTAGTGTTTTATTCCTCACCGCCCCCCACTCTTCCTCCCAAGTTCCCAAAGTCCATTGTATCATTCTTATGCCTTTGCGTCCTTGTAGCTTAGCTCTCACATATCAGTGAAAATATACAATTTTTGGTTTCCCATTCCTGAGTTACTCCTCTTAGAATGATAATATCCAGTCTTGCTGCAAATGCCATTAATTCATTCCTTTTATGGCTGAGTAGTATTCCATCATATGTATATACCAGTTTCTTTACCCACTTGTTGATTGATGGGCATTTGGGTTGGATCCATGTTTTTGCAATTGCAAACTGCGCTACTATAAACATGTATGTGCAAGTATCTTTTTCAAATAATGACTTATTTTCCTCTGGGTAGATACCCATAGTGGGATTGATAGATCAAATGGTAGTTCTGCTTTTAATTCTTTAAGGAATCTCCACACTGTTTTCCATAGTGTTAGTACTAGTTTACATTCCTACTAGCAACGTAGAAGTGTTCCTTGATCACTGCATCCATGCCAACATCGACTGTTTTTTGTTTTTTTTATTATGGCCATTCTTGCAGGAATAAGATGGTATCGCATTGTGATTTTGATTTGTATTTCCCTGATTATTAATGATGTTGAGCATTTTTTTTTTATAAGAATGGACTTTTTTTATGAGATCTGAATACAAATTGGCATCTCATCAAATGGCATCTCAAGAATTCTTCTAAGACCTCTAAATATTGCTTTATAAAAGGGATGAAGTAGATAAAGTGTGCATCTGTTACAGTAAGTACTCCAGAGAGAGGCACAAATGTACTCCATTTCCCAAATCACTCCTTACCTCAATCACATTTGTGTAGGCCAAGGAGTGTGCCTCAATAATTAGGGATTCAGACAGCTATGGCTGCTTTAATTTTTGTTGCTGCTGTTCACAGCATTTTGTTGATGGGATTTGGAACTCTGTCGTATTTCAAAGCTACAAAGTAACATTCGTCAAATGAAGCCAATAATCAGCTATGCCAAATTAAATGTCCCAAAACTATAACTTTTTGCTTGTGCGGAAAGCTGCCGTTTTCAGAATGTATGGAATGCAAGGCGCAAAAGCCTTTCTGTGATTTTGTTGAAACCTCCTATAGAAAACCCACCAATTTCTTCACCTCCTGGCACACAGGGTGTGCTAATTCTTTGGCTTTTGCAGATCCAGCTTGTAAAACCTTCTCTAAATGGTCCTTGTCCAGCTTCAGTTTCTCAATTTCACGCTTAATCGGGGCGAACTTCTCGATGACGGCGTCCGCCACGGCCAGCTTGTAGCGCGCGGTGTCCAGGCCCGCGCTGCGGCGCACCACCTCCTGCACCGGGAGCCCGGCCACCGCGGCGTGCAGCGCCACCAGGTTGGACACGCCCGGGCGGCCGGCCGGCTCGTAGGTGACCTCCGAGGTGAAGTCCGTCACGGCCTCGATCTCCTCTGGGCTGTCTGTTATTCCCACGGTGGCCAATTTGTCAGGGTCTGATTTCGACATTTTAGCAGAAGGATCACGGAGGGATTTTACCTTCTTCATGGATGTTAGAATGGACTTGGGCACTGGAAAGAACTCCTCATACTTCTTGTTGAAACTTTGTGCTAGATCCTGAACTAGTTCCATGTGCTGGACTTGATCCTCCCCAACAGGAACATTTGTGGACCTCCTCTGTGGCACTAGCAACATTTCAGGCACTCAAAAGCCTCACATGTGGCTACTGGCTACAGGATTTGTACAACAGAATGTCGGCCGCCTGGAGCACTGGGTACGTGAGCAGGTCTGCCGTGCCGTCGTGCTTCTGCTTGGCAGTCTTGGCCTTCCACTGGTGTAAATGTTGTAATCGAGGTAGTCTGACCATGCAGGAAAGGATCCAACTTAATTGTGTGTGTTCAGGCACCTGGGGAGTGGAAGAAGCTGCGGATCCTTTATGAAGTGCCCGGATGAAGCTCCAGCAGCACTCACGCGCTTTCCACGCTGAGTGCAGCGCCATCTTGAAAGGGGCGGAACCGTCCGAGCATTTTTTCGTATGTCTGTTGCCATTTGTATATTTTTGTTAAGAATTGTCTGTTTATGTCCTTAGCCCACTTTTTGATGGACTGTTTTTTTCTTACTGATTTATTTGAGTTTGTTGTTGATTCTGGATATTAGTCCTTTGTTGGATGTATTGATTGTGAAGATTTTCTCCCACTCTGTGGTTTGTCTGTTTACTCTGCTGACTGTTCTTTTGCTGTGTAAAAGCTCTTTAGTTTAATTAAGTCCCGACTATTTATCTTTATTATTAGTGCAGTTCCTTTTGGGTTCTTGGTCATGAAACCCTTGCCTAAGCCAATGTCTAGAAGGGTTTTTCCAATGTTATCATCTAGAATTTTTATGGTTTCAGGTCTTAGGTTTAAGTCCTTAATCCCTTTTGAGCTGATTTTTATGTAAGGTGAGAGATGAGGATCCAGTTTCATTCTCCCACATGTGGCTAACCAATTATCCCAGCACCATTTGTTGAAAAGGGTGTCCTTTCCTCACTTAATGTTTTTGTTTGCCTTGTCAAAGATCTGTTGGCTGTAAGCATTTGGATTTATTTCTTGGTTCTCTATTCTGTTCCATTGCTGAATGTGCCTATGTTTATACCAGTACCATGCTGTTTTTGTACTGTGGCCTTATAGTATAGTTTGAAATCAGATAGTGTGATGCCTCCAGATTTGTTCTTTTTGCTTAGTCTTGCTTTGGCTATGTGGGCTCTTTTTTGGTTCCTTATGAATTTTAAAATTGTTTTTTCTAATTCTGTGAAGAATGATAGTGGTATTTTGATGGGGATTACATTGAACTTGTAGATTGCTTTTGGCAGTATGGCCATTTTCGCAATACTGATTCTACCCATCCATGAGCATGGGATGTGTTTCATTTATTTGTGTCATCTGTGATTTCTTTTAGCAGTGTTTTGTAGTTTTCCTTGTAGAGGTCTTTCGCCTCCTTGGTTAGGTATATTCCTACATATTGTATTTTTTGCAGCTATTGTAAAAAGGATTGAGTTATTGATTTGATTCTCTGTTTGGTTAATGTTGGTATATAGAAGAGCTACTGATTTCCGTACATTAATCTTGTGTCTGGAAACTTTGCTGAATTATTTTCAGCAAAAGTTCTAGGAGCTTTCTGGAGGAGTCTTTTCGAGGTAAACAATCATATTGTCAGCAAACAGTGACATTTTGACTTTCTCTCCACCAATTTGGATGCCCTTTATTTCTTTCTCTTGTCTGATTGCTCTGGCTAGGACTTCCAGTACTATGTTGAAGAGAAGTGCTAAGAGTGGGAATCCTTGTCTTGTTCCAGTTCTCAGAAGGAATGCTTTCAACTTTTCCCCATTCAGTATTATGTTGACTGTGGGTTTATCATAGATGGCTTTTATTACATTGAGGTATGTCCCCTGTATGCCAATTTTGCTGAGAGTTTTTATCATAAAGGGATACTGGATTTTGTTGAATGCTTTTTCTGCATCTATTGAGATGATCGTGTGATTTTTGTTTTTAATTCTGTTTATGTAGTGTATCACATTTATTGACTTGCATATGTTAAACAATCCCTGCATCTCTGCTATGAAACCCATTTGATCTTGGTGGATTATCTTTTTGATGTGTTGTTGATTTGGTTAGCTTGTATTTTGTTAAGGATTTTAGCATCTATGTTCATCAGGGATATTGGTCTGTAGTTTTATTTTTTGGTTATGTCCTTTCCTGGATTGGATATTAGGATGATGCTGGCTTCATAGAATGAATTAAGGAGGATTCCCTCTTTCTCTATCTTGTGAAATAATGTCAATTGGATTGGTACCAATTCTTTGAATGTCTAGTAGAATTCTGCTGTGAATCCATCTGGTCCTGGACTTTTTTTTTTTTTTTTTTTTTTTGAGACAGAGTCTAGCTCTTTTGCCTCGACTGGAGTGCAGTGGCACTATCTCCGCTCACTGCAACTTCAACCTCCCGGGTTCAAGGGATTCTCCTGCCTCAGCCTCCCAAGTAACTGGGATTACAGGCACTCACCACCACACCCAACTAATTGTGTTTTTAGTAGAGATGGAGTTTCACCATGTTGGCCAGGCTGGTCTTAAACTCCTGACATCAAGTGATTTACCCACCTCAGCCTCCCAAAGTGCTGAGATTACAGGCATGAACCATCACGCCCAGCCTTGTGGTTTAAAATCTTTTGATGGCCCTTTATTGCCTCCACAACACAATTCTTCACTATATTGCCTAATCTTAACTTTCAACTCAGTTCTAATTCCCTAGTGCCTGTGCATCCTATCTGCATGCCTGATACAGGTCTGTGCACGAAACACTTTGACCTTCATGTCTCTGTCGCTGCTGTTTGCTTTGTCACAGATGCCCTGTGTTTCCTTCACAGGGCAAAGCCCTACTTACCCTTCAAGATTCAACTCAAACATATTATTTCCCCTGAGTCCAGCAGGTAAAATTGTCCTTCATTTGTATTCTAATAGTACATAATAGGTACATTTGTACTGATATTACCATGTCTTTCTTGTTAGTCTCCCTGGCTAGGCTGTGGGCTGACTTAAGACAAAGAACTGTACTTCACAGATTTTAGTACCCTTTGAATCTAACTCCATTCCTGACTGTACTAGCCCTGTAATCATGTTGAATTCCTGCCTATGGACCTTTATTCCTATTGTTCCGCTTATTTGGATGCCTCGATCTTCTTTCTATTCAAAGCATGCCCATTCTTCATGGCCCGCTTCCTCCATAAAGCCTCACTGACTAATGTAGCGGTGATAATTTTAACTGCTTTGCTTTAGGGAAAAGGGCTTACTTTTATTAGTTTAATTTACCATACAGTTTCCAGGCATTGATTACTATTAAAAATAGAGACTATCTGTACTAGCTTTCATTGTGCTTATTTCAGCAATCCTACTTACAGATCCTTAACTATGTCTATCTAACCCCAAACAAACCTAAGTAACTCCCAATTTTATTGAATACAAAGCCTTTTAAATGAGAAATAACATTTATATCCGTGGTTTTTGGGAAGAGATCATTTGGGGTTTGTTTCCCTTGTGTCATTTTATTTGGGGACAGTTAAAAGAGGCTTCTATTGCACATACCATTAGAGTTTGCCACCAGGAATTATCTTTAACCTAGTGCAAGCCACAGTGAGGCACAGTAAACACAATGGAGTTTATTTTCCTAATGTGTATATTCCTTTTTTCCTGGTGATAGTGTTATCTTTTTCATCTCTTTTGAAGTACTTTTTCCCTCTTTTACCTTAGCATCTGTGTGAAATATAATATATAAAAAAGTATTATGCCACTGAACATACAGAGTGATGTACCCAAGATCGCTCACCTACGCATTGGTAATGCCAAGCCTAGACTTCTGGCTATTCCCTGTTTCTGTTAATTTTCAAAATTAGCTCAATAAATGTCAGAAGACAGGAAGAATTTGCTTTATTATCTTAGAGACTTAACAAAGTAGGGATTTTTTTAATAGTTGGCTCTTCCAGAGACTGTTAGACCTCATGGTTTATAAGAATTGAGAATTACATCAGATTGGAAATATCAATACTATATCAATTTTAATAAGTATAAATTTTCTTTTTGATACTAGAAGCTGTAAGTATGCTGTTTACCTAGCAATTAATGTTTTTCTTGCAAATTTATGTTTAATGTGCATGATTAGGGGAATGTTAGCATAAGTGTTATAGCATTTAACTGCTGCTTAAAATTTTTGAGAATAGGCCAGGTGCAGTGGCTCATACCTATAATCCCAGCTCTTTGGGAGCCCCAGGCAGAAGGATCACTTGAGGCCAAGAGTTTGAGACCAGCCTGGGCAACATAACAAGACTATGTCTCTATTTTTTAAAAGATAGCCAAGCATGGTGGCATGCTCCTGTAGTCCCAGCTACTTGAGAGGCTGAGGTAGGAGGATCACCTGAGCTGAGGCGTTTTAGATTACAGTGAGCTGTGATCACCATTGCACTCCAGCCTGGGCAGCAAGAGTGAAACTCCATTTCAAAAAAAAAAAATTAACCTATAATATATTACGAAATTTACTTAATTTTCTGTCTTCTTCCACTATAATGGGTGCTCCATTCTATTTTTGTCTCTTTTGTTCACAGATATTTTTGTCTCTTTTGTTTACTTACTTTATGTCTAGCTCCTGGAGCAGTGATTAATAAAAAATAGTAGTCACTTAATAAATATCTGTAGACTGAATGAAGACATAGTCCCAGACTTCAAGATGTCAACTATTGGAGCATAATGGTTAAGAACATAAGCTCTAGAGACAGAGCTGGGTTCTGATTCCGATGCTATGACTGTGTGAAATTGTCGAGTTACCTAACATCTCTAAACCTTCATTTGTAGAATGGGGCTATTAATAGTACCAAGACAAATCTGTATCACATGCTGCATATTTACATTTCACAAAAATACTCTCTCTCACTCCTTTATAGTTAGCTTCCTTTACCCAAGTTCTAGAGTCTAATGATCTATTCTCAAAAAACAAAAATTTTTTTGAAACAGAGTTTGGCTTTTGTCACCCAGGCCTGGAGTGCAGTGGCGAGATCTCTGCTCACTGCAACCTCTGCCTCCCGTGTTCAAGAAATTCTCCTCTCCCAACCTGAGTAGCTACTCAGGAGGTTGAGGCAGAATTGCCTGAACCCAGGAGGCGGAGGTTGCGGTGAGCCGAGATCGCGCACACACCACCAAACCTGGCTAATTTTTGTATTTTTAGTACACGCGGGGTTTCAACAAGTTGGCCAGGCTGGTCTCCAGCACCTGACCTCAGGTGATCCACCTGCCGTGGCCTCCCAAAGTGCTAGGATTACAGGTGTGAGCCACCACGCCCGACTTTAATTTTTTAAACTACTTTATTGAGGAATTATTGGTGTACAAAAAGCTGCATATATTTATTGTATATAACTTAATGAGTTTGGAGATAAGTATACAAGCATGAAACCAGCACCACAATCTGTACCATAACCCAAGCATCACATGTAAAAGTTTCTTCTCATCCTCTTATTTATTAAGTATATGATACAGTATTGTAAACTGTAGGCACTGTGCTTTATAATAGATCTCTCAAACTTAATCATTTTGAAAGTGAAACTTTGTACCTTTTCACTAGTACCACCTTTTTCCCCAGCCCCCAGGCCCTGGCAGTCACTGTTCTACTCTGCTTTGATTTTTCTAGATTCATCACATACATGATATTATGTAGTATTTGTCCAAAAAGTATCTGGATTAATTTCACTTAGCATAATGTCTTCCAGTTTCATTCATGTTATCACAAATGCCAGGATTTCCTTTACTGAATAATATTCCATTGTGTGTATATGCCACATTTTCTTTATCCATTCATCTGTCAGTGGACATTTAGGTTGTTTCCATGTCTAGGCTATTGTGAATAATGCTGCACTGAACATGGGAGTTCAGATACCTCTCTGACATACTGATTTTATTTACTTTAAATATATACCCAGAAGTGGGATTGCAGGATCATATGGTAGTTCTATTTTAAATTTTTTCAGGAACTTTAATCCTACTTTTCATAGTAGGTGCACCAATTTACATTCCCATCAACAATGTACAGGGTTCCCTTTTATCCACATCTTAACTAATAATTGTTTGTTTGGTTTTTTTATTATAATGGTCATCCTAACAGGTGTGAGGTGATATATCATTGTGGTTTTGATTTGCAGTGCAAATCAAATTACCTGGATAATTGGTGACGTTGAGCACCTTTTCATATACCCATTGACCATTTTTATGTCTTTTTTGGAGAAATGTCTATTTAGGTCCTTTGCCTATTTTTAAAATTGTGTTATTTGTTTGAGTTTTGGGGGTTTTGGCATTCAGTTGTAGGAGTTTCTTATGTATTTTAGATATTAACCATTCATAAGTTATATGGTTTGCAAATATTTTTTCCCATTCTATAAGTTGCCTTTTCATGTTGTTGGTTGTTTCTTTTGTTGTACAGAAGCTTTTTAGTTTGATACAGTCCCATTTGTCTGTTTTTGCTTTTGTTTCTGGTGCTTGTGGTGTCATATCCAACAAATCATTGCCAAGGCCAATGTCAAGAAGCTTTTCCCCTGTTTTCTTCTAGGAGTTTTACAGCTTCAGGCCTTACATTTAAGTATTTAATCCACTTTGAGTTTATTTTTGTATATGGTGTAATATAGGAGTCCAATTTCATTTTCTTGCATGTATATCTCCAAAAATAATCCGTTTTGTTAAGAAAAATAAAGTGGACAAAGTGGGATGGCAAGGAGTAAATAAGGTGGGTGAGCAAAGCTTCATTGAGAAGTTGTTTGAGCAAAGTATGAAGGAGATAAGGAAATGATCATATGATAAGACTATTCCAGGTAGAGAGAACAGCAAGTGAAGGTGCTATAAGGCAGGAGTTCTGATGTGCTCAAGAAACAGCAGCAAGGCCTGGGCAGCTGGAGCCAGTGAGTAAGAAGGAGAGGAAAATAGAAAGGGAAAACACAGAGGTGTGGAAGCAGGAATCAGAACATATGGGCCATTGCAAGAGTTTTGGCTTTTGCTCTGAATAAGATGGGAATCAGTGGGTTTTCAAACAGAGAATGACATAATCTGATATATTTTAAAAGGATCGTTCTGACTTCTATACTAAGAACAAATCATAAAAAGATAAGGGCCGGGCATGGTGGCTCACACCTATAATCCCAGCACTTTGGGAGGCCGAGGCAGGAAGATCACCTGAGGTCTGGAGTTCAAGACCAGCCTGTCCAACATGGTGAAATCCCATCTCTACTAAAAATACAAAAAATTAGCTGGGCATGGTGGTGTGTGCCTATAGTCACAGCTACTCAGGAGGCTGAGGCAGGAGAATTGCTTGAACCCAGGAGGTAGAGGTTGCAGTGAGTCGAGATCACACCTCTGCACTCCAGCCTGAGTGACAGAGCAATACTCCATCTCATATATATATATATATATATATATGTATATATATACACATATATATCTTTAGATGATTAAGACATTTGAGTATGGATTAGATACTAGATGATATAAATGGTATTTTTTAGGTATGAGAGTGGCATAGTAATCATATTTAAAGGAAAGGTTATCAGTTGGAGGTATATATAGCAGTATCTACTGGTAAAATTATTAATGTCTAGATCTTGCTTTCAGTGCTGCAGCAAAAATAAACAAAAATGGGAGGATTGATAAAACATAGTAGGTAAATTTTTTTTTTTTTTTGCTGCTGCACTTTTGAGACGGAGTTTCGCTCTTATTACCCAGGCTGGAGTGCAATGGCGCGATCTCGGCTCACCACAACCTCCGCCTCCCAGGTTCAGGCAATTCTCCTGCCCCAGCCTCCTGAGTCGCTGGGATTACAGGCACGCGCCACCATGCCCAGCTAATTTTTTGTAGTTTTAGTAGAGACGGGGTTTCACCATGTTGACCAGGATGGTCTCGATCTCTTGACCTCGTGATCCACCCGCCTCGGCCTCCCACAGTGCTGGGATTACAGGCTTGAGCCACCGTGCCCGGCCGGTAAAATTTTTATAATTGTTAAAGCAGGTGATGGATCCATGGGATTCATTATATTATTATATGGAGTTCATTATACTCTGCCATCTGCTTTTGTATATATTTGAAATGCCCATAATAAAAAGTAGACAATGGCCGGGCATGGTGGCTCATGCCTGTAATCCCAGCACTTTGAGAGGCCAAGGCGGGAGGATCACTTGAGCCCCGGAGTTGAAGACCAACCCAGGCAACAAAGAGAGACCCTGTCTCTACAAACAAACAAAAAAAATTAGCTGAGTGTGGTGGCACATGGCTGTGGTCCCAGGTATTCAGGAGGCTGGGTGGGAGGCTCGCTGGAGCCCAGGAGGCAGAGGTTACAGTGAGCCAAGGTCGTGTGAATGCATTTTAGCCTGGGCGACAACACAAGACCTTATCTCAAAAAAAAAAAAAAAAAAGTAGAGAGAAAAAAAATATGTATATAACATTTTACTTAGTAATACTACCTTCAATAATTTATCGTAAAGGAATAATCAAGAAAAAATAACAAAATAAATACCAAAAAACAGAACAAAAACCAAAAACCAAAAAATTACTAGATTTTCTGAAAAATAAGTAAAAAGATTCTCATCTTAGTGTTCTTATAATAGCTAAAATTTGAATAACCTAAATTTCTAACAGTTAGAAAATAAAAACTATGGTATAACCCATGCAGTAAAATACACGCAGTCCTTAAATTGTTTTCAAAGACAATTTAATGATGTTAAAAATGGTCACAATAAAACATAAAGTGAAAAAAGCAGAATGGAAAATTTTGACTAGAAAGTTTCTATAAATATACATATGTATTTTAAGGGATAAGAATCTCACTCTGTCACCCATGCTGAAGTGTTGTGGCACCATCATAGCACATTGTGACCTCAAACTTCTGGGTTCAAGCAGTCCTTCTACCTCAGCCTCCTGGGTAGCTTGGACTACAGGCAAGCACCATCATGCCTGGCTATTTTTTTGTTATTAAAAAATAACTTTTGGGCTAGGCATGGTGACTCACACCTGTAATCCTAGTACTTTGGGAGGCTGAGGTGAGTGGATCACATGACATCAGGAGTTTGAGACCAGCCTGACCAACATGGTGAAACCCTGTCTCTACTAAAAATATAAAAAGTAGTCGGATGTGGTGGCAGGCACCTGTAATCTCAGCTGCTCAGGAGGCTGAGGTAGGAAAATCACTTGAACCCAGAAGGCAGAGGTTACAGTGAGCCAGGATCACACCACTGCATTCCAGCCTGGGCGACAGAGTGAGACTCCATCTCAAAAAATAAAAATAATAATTTTTTGTAAAGACAGTCTCACTATGTTGTCCAGGCTGGTCTCAAACTCCTGGCCTCAAGCAATCCTCCCACCTCAGCCCCCAAAGTGCTAGGATTACAGGGGTGAACTACCATGCCTGGCCCTATAAATATTTATAGATAAAAGACTTTAAGGAAATATGCTAAATTATTAATAATATTCTTTATCTCTAAGTGATAAAATTTTAGATCTTTTGATTCTTTATACTCTGTTTTTCTACAATTTTCTTTGATATACTTACCTACTTTTATTAAAACAAACAGAAGAGGGGAATGTAAATTAGTTCAACCTTTGTGGAAGACAGTGTGGCAATTCATCAAAGACCTAGAACCAGAAATACCATTTGATCCAGCAATCCCATTACTGGGTATATACCCAAAGGAATATAAATCATTCTATTATAAAGATCCATGCATGCACATGTTTATTGCAGCACTGTTCCCAATAGCAAAGACGTGAAGTCAACGCAAATGCCTATCAATGATAGACTGGTTAAAGAAAACATGGTACATGTACATCATGGAATACTGTGTAGCCATAAAAAGGGATGATAAGATGTCCTTTGCAGGGACATGGATGGAACCGGAAGCCATTATCCTCAACAAACTAATGCAGGAACAGAAAACTAAACACCACATGTTATCACTTATAAGTAGGAGCTGAACAGTGAGAACACATGGACACAGGGAGAGGAACAACACACACTGGGGCCTGTTGTGGGGAGGAGGGGAGAGCATCAGGAAAAATAGCTAATGCATGCGGGGCTCAATAGCTAGGTGATGGATTGATAAGTGCAGCAGACCACCCTGGCACATGTTTACCTATGTAACAAACCTGCACATTCTGTACATGTATCCTGGAACTTAAGAAGTATTATTTTTTAATTCAAGACATCAAAAAAAAAAAGAAGAGACTAAAAGTTTCAGGTTTAAACCTTTTGACCAAGTAATAAACCTAATATAAGGATAAGGAAATCGGCCAGGCGCAGTGGCTCACAACTGTAATCCCAGCACTGTGGAAGGCCGAGACAGGTGGATCACTGGAGGTCAGGAGTTCGAGACCAGCCAGGCCAACGTAGTGAAACCCTGTCTCTACTAAAATACAAAAATTAACCGGGTACGGTGGCGCATGCCTATAATCCCAGCTACATGGGAAGCTGAGACGAGGATCACTTGAACCCTGGAGGCAGAGGTTACAGTGAGCCAAGATCATGCCTCTGCACCTCAGCCTGGGCAACAGAGCAAGACTCAGTCTCAAAAAAGCAAGCAAACAAACAAAGGAAATAGTCAAATATGGATAAAGATTCCAAGATTCATGTTCCAGGGCATTCATTGAATTGCTGGGTTTTGTTTGTTTGTTGTTGTTGTTTGAGTTCCAGTGATTCTCCTGCCTCAGCCTCCCAAGTAGCTGGGATTACAGGCACACACCACCATGACTGGCTAATTTTTGTATTTTTGGCAAAGAAAGGGTTTCATCATGTTGGCCAGGCTGGTCTTAAACTCCTGACCTCAGGTGATCCGGCTGCCTCAGCCTCCCAAAGTGCTGGGATTACAGGTATGAGCCACCTCGCCGGGCTGAATTGCTATTTTTATTGGCAGAAAAGTTGGAAATGTCTAAGTGACCAACAAAGGAAGAATGATTAATCATGATCCATCTATATTATGCAGCTACTAAATGTTTTCAAAGTATGAAATACAGAAAATGCTCATGATATAATAAAAAGAAAGCTTGGTAAATTACATGTTCAATATGATTTCAAATACATTTTTTAAAAATGAAAGATTGGAGACAGACAAAATGTGAGCAGGTTTGGGGTGATTTTAATTTTTCTGTTTTTTATTTCTGTATTGTCTACACTGATCACATATTACTTTAGAATTTAAAAAATTTAGTCTGGTCATTGTGGTGCATGCTTGTAATCCCAGCACTTTGGGAGGCCAAGGCCGGTGGATCACCTGAGGTCAGGAGTTCAAGACCAGCCTGGCCAACATGGTGAAACCCTGTGTCTACTAAAAATACAAAAAATTAGCTGGGTGTGATAGCATGCATCTGTAATCTTAGCTACTCGGGGGACTGAAGCAGGAGAATGGCCTGAACCTGGGAGGTGGAGGTTGCAGTGAGCCGAGATTGTGCCATTACATTCCAGCCTGAGCAATAAGAATGAAGCTCCGAATCTGATTTGTATATAATGAGGGAAGCCTGTTTAGCTGTTTGTCTCCTGGCAGTGCTCACTAGTCTGGTAGCAAAATTGGGCAGTAGGGGATGGTAGTCATCTAGCATTAGATGTGCTTGGCAAAGGTTACAGGAATCCGTGTTGCTCGTCTACTTCCATGGTTGATGTGAAGATGTTTTTTATAAACTGTAAAGTTCTACACAAATAGTAGTGGTAGGTTTTGATCTATCCCCATGCCACTGTTCTAATTCAAGCCCTCATTGTTCTTACCTGAACTTATTGACTGCTCTTCCTGCCTTCACTCTCTCTCCAAATCATCTTTTACATTACTGCCCAGTTCTTTTTCTGAAGCACCGGTAAGATGGTGGTGTTTTTTTTTCCCCCCTTCAGAAACCTGCATTGGCTATCCATGTCTGAACTTTTAAGCCACAAATTTGAGGCCTTTTAAAATGTGATCTCAAACTACCTTTCTACCCTAATTTCCTACTACATCTCCATGTACTGTTTGCTCTGTCCTCATCATCCTACCTACCTTTCCCTAAATATGCAAGGCTTAGCTAACACTCTGTTCTTGCTCATGCTACATCATGTAAAACATGTGAAGGACAAAGTTTGGACTTAACAGTTAAAATGACTTGTATTACTGCTTTGATTCTGCTGTTCATAGGTGGCTATGTGGCCTTTAATATATTATTTTGACCTCTTTGAGCCTCAGGGTTTTTTTAAATTAATTTCTTCATCTTTATAATGTTAATACCTACCTCAAAGAATTGTTAGAATTCATTCAGATAATGAATACGAAAGCGTGTTGTAAGTAGATGCATAGTACACATGTATGGCATTATTTTCTACCTACGTCTGTCAGTGTGCTTTTGACCTCAAATAACAGAAATCCAACTGAAAATGGCTTAAATGATGAGGAAGCAACTCTGGAGGTAAGGCAGTTCCAGGGTTTTTTAATTAAGCAGCTCATAGCATTGTCCTACTATCTTCCTGCTTTGTATTCTTTGTTTTGTTCTTTTGGGCTTGTTATGCTCATGGTCCTAAGATGGCTGCTAATAGTCTTAGTTGTCACATGAAGACAGCAACGTTCAGGTGCAGGAAAGAAGTCCCATTAGTATGCCCCTTTTTAAGAGTGAGGAAATCTCTTTCGAAGCCTCCCCTCACCCCCCACCCCATAAACTTTGCCTGATGTCTAATTCATGGAAATTGTACCAACGCCTAACCAGTCATCACTGGGAAGGGAAATCAGCTAATCTTCATTAGCTTAGACCAATCACGATTCACCCCCTGGTACTGGCCCTGACCACTCCTGAAGGAACAGATGCTCAGGAAAAGGACAAAGTGGGGGTTTTGTTAGGGAGGGCAAAGATTACAATAGCATGATGTCTTCAGGGTTGACCCAGGTTTGTTAGGGCAAGGAGATGAAAGGAAGAAGTGCTAAGTAGTAAATCAGCATAAAGGGGAGCTTGCTTTTGGTAACTCAAGATTTCAGTCAGGCATCATACAAAATGAAGAAAGAACAGACAGGGTGGGAAGAATGTGAACCTTTGGTTTCACTAGTTTTACATTGCAGTTTCAAAGTTTATCTTTATGTCCAAGTAGGTATGCGGTGGAACTGATGAAGACCCTGATGATAAAAATGCACCCTTTCGGCAACGGCCATTTTGCAAATATAAAGGACATACTGCTGATCTCCTTGATCTTTCATGGTCTAAAGTAAGAAATTCTTGTTTGAATCGTGTATTAATTCTGTTTATAAGGAGCTGATGCTGTAGTCTCAAAGCACAGTTTCTTCTCTGGGAAATGTCAGATTTTTTATCTTACGGCCTTCAACTGATTGAATGATGATGATCATCATCGTCATCATCACTATCTGCCAAGTAGCATTTTAGGCACTGAGGACACAGATAAAAGTTAAGTACTTGACATGTGCTCTGTTCATACCCTCAAAACAACCTTATGAGATTGTCAATGTTTCCTTATAGCTACAGTTAGGGGATTTTAGGTTCAAACCGCATGACTTTGGAGCATTACTCTGTAGCCCATTCCAGTGTCACAACAGTTAATCACTACAAGGAAACAGGATGACAAAAATAACAAATGTGGTGGCATGCGCCTGTAATCTCAGCTTTTCGGGAGTATATTTTCTTTCCTGATGTTCTTTCCGTTCTATCTCTTAGGAGGCAGCAGTAATATGATTTAGTATCTATCCAGCTACCTAATTGTCTCAAGTGAGTAATGTGCATTTTTAAGGACTGGTGCCAGCGTATAAACAACCTGGTCTTCCTGGTCCCTGATGATATGAATATAGAACACCAGTCTTTGGAGGGATAAGTACAGACACCAAGAGTAAACTGTTTAGAAGTGTTTATGGCAGTTTTTCAGAATAAGCTTATGCCTGTTTAATCTTTTAAAACCTGGGCTTCTATTTTGTATAATAATACAAAATGGGGCTTATATTTTATATGCCTTTTATTTTTATTTCATTTTTGTAGTAATTGTTTTCTGTATTTTAAAATAGTTTCAGTCCACAACTCATTGGAAATTTAAAAAAAAACAAAACAAAACAGTCCTTCACCAGTCTGAGAAGCACTAGTCTAGATGAGTTATTTCAATGAGGTGCTGCCTCATACAGGAATGGTTCCTAAGGGTCTATCCTCGTATCCCCAGCCCGTCCACCCCACCCCCATCCAGAGGAAAGGAACAAAATTTCTGCAGCAAGATTATAAGCCCCTCCAGGGTAGGAACCAGATACTATTTTACTGTTTAAACACCAACTCAAACCAGATATTGTTTCTCTTTAATGTCTAGCACAGTGTTTATAGTGAGTTTTTCTCTTTGTCGAAGATGTATTTTGTTCCAATAACAAGGATTACCCTGTTAATTCTTACAGTAACAACCCCATGAGGCAGACAAGCTTTGATTTTGTCTCGATGAAGAGATTAAGCCCCTGTGACCTATCTAAAATCACAAAACTAGTTACGGGTAGAACTTAGGTTTTAATCTAATTTATCTGACTTCCAAAACCAGTGCTTAGTTTAAGAAAATTATTTATTTTCGTTTATTTAATAAGTATTAAATTCTTATAAAAGAACATCTTTCTTAAAGAATACTTATTAAGAACAAGTCTAACATGTCTTCACCTTCACTTAATATTTTAGGGATGTCTACATACCTCTTTCATATGCTCAAAGCAATGAACTATCGCAGGAATTTAATACAGTTTTCGGTTTTTTATTTATTTTTTTTTTTTTGAGATGGAATCTCACTCTGTCTTTAGGCTGGAGTGCAGTGGTGCAATCTCAGCTCACTGCAACCTCCATCTCCCAGGTTCAAGTAATTTTCCCTGCCTCAGGCTCCCCCAGTAGCTGGGATAACAGGCATGGGCCACCACACCCAGCTAATTTTTTTGTATTTTTAGTGGAGACGGGGTTTCACCATGTTGGCCAGACTGGTCTCGAACTCCTGACCTCAAATGATCCACCTGCATTGGCCTCCCAAAGTGCTAGGACCACAGGCATGGACCACCACGCCTAGCCAAATAAAGTCAGTTTTCATGAACATAGGTTCATAACTGTTTTTATACAGTTGTTATTAATCAACAGGAAATTATAAGGCAGACTGCATTTACTCTTCAAAACTTTTCTGGAACTGAGTGGATCTTGAAAATAAAAGTTATTATTTCAAAGATTATTGTAGATCTTCTAAATTCTGTTTTTTAATTCCTTACTTTTAATCATAAAGTATACCATCTATTTGAAAACAGGTATACCACATAAAATGTGTCTACCTCACAGGGTTGCTATATAATGTGAAGAACAATGCTTTACACATCGTAAGTATGCAATAAATGTCATCACTGCCTTGATTTGTTTAGCACCTTTAGGCACATCAAAGAATACAGGAGTGTCAGTTGAGTTTTCTCATTCAGTATAACTCATAGTTCTCCTCCTTAAATAGATTATGTTTAGGAATTAATGAGCTTCTGCCAGCTGAAAGCTTTTGATAGATAGATGGTTGGTTCCTGGGCAATGGGCCCATCACAGTGCCTAAGTCAGTTACACTACCATCTTCTAGCCTTGAACATTCTGTAATCTATTCTGAAAGATTTGACAACTGCTCTTCTCTAATTTTCTTGCCTACGGTTTGACAGGTACACAATAACTTTTCATTTCCATGCTGCATTATAGGATAACCTTTTGAAGACATTTTAAATGACAATTAGAGATCTTTATGAGTTAAAATTCACCAGTGTTATCAATGTGAAAGTAACTGAACTAAAGTGACAATAAAATGAATAGATGCCTTATACTGATAGCTAAGTTCTAATATATGCAGACAGTGATAACTGAGGCACACCATAGTTCTCTGCTGCTGCCTGGCAAATTTCTTTAGACACTGACAAGATTCATCCTAATTTCAGAACAGGTAATGTGACAAAATTTTACAATCAATGAAATATGGTATTTAACTGTTTGTGAGAAAATAGGATCTTCCAAGTGAATTTGATAATCTTTTGTTCTTTCCAATGCTGCATTTAACAATAATAAAACTGTTGGGATACAAAAACCAAAAGTTCACATTTATTGTATAAATAGGGTTCTTTTTCATATAGTGATAACCTAATCAGTGTCATTTTCTTCATAGAACTACTTTCTTCTTTCTTCTTCAATGGATAAAACAGTCAGATTATGGCACATTTCTAGAAGAGAATGCCTTTGCTGTTTTCAACATATAGATTTTGTCACTGCCATAGCTTTCCATCCAAGAGTAAGTAACTGTTTATACGTGTTTTTGTTACCCTCTAAGGAAGGTGAGAAAACCTGGTTTCTCTAGAGGGCAATTGGATTACAGGGAAAAAAATTATTAACAGCTACTTAGTTATGAGCAATTTAATTTTGTGTTTCATTTTGCTTTAGAAATGAGAAAGGAAATATTCTGCTGATCTGCAGTAGAAAAACTGGGGATGTTATGTTCTAAATGTAACAGTAAAAAGTTATCCTAAATCTTTATTAAGACATGCAAAGTATAAATAATGAAATTAAGTATCCTGTTAAAGATGAGAGATATTGCAGATGGAGGAAGAAGAGACAGCAGATGGATAAATGAGAAAGGGAAGTACCTCAGCAGAAATAGAAGGCTGGGGAGGGAAGAGACAGAGGAAGAAACTGAAAGAGGCAAAGATCAAAATTCATTACAAGATATACTGAATTTGTATTGTTAGTCTTGATATCTCTTCTTTATTCCTTTTCAGTATGAAAATCATTTCATATCTTTCCCCCCAAAAGCAAGTATTTCATATGATTTCAACCAAAGGAGAAAAATCTGCTGCCGAATTGCAGACCTATTATATGCCCTTAGAGGATAGAGCCACCAAATGCTTAAGGCTAAATTAGTTATAGTTTTTTGCAACTGTAAGCAAAAAGGAAATCACATGTTGGTGCTGACTACACTAGCTCGATTAAAATAAGCAGAGGTCTCAAGCTGACCCTAGCGACAAGTTTCCCTCACCTATGTTGATGTTATGATCACATTTCCAGTGGTGTCCTGAACTTTATATGTTTAACACCCATTATCTTTTAAATGTAACATTTTAATCATATTCACATTTCTTCATCTTTTCCCTCAGATGAAGGAGAAGACTGACTTGTTTTCAATATGCTTTCCTTCCCTGAGTAGGCTTATAACATAAGCAGTGATAATTCTGAACCCTTAGAAGACTTGGTTAAAGTTTTTTTTTTTGTTTTTGTTTTTTTTTTTTTTTTTTGAAATTTACAAACATTTAATCTAGGCCAGACATGGCGGCTCACGCCTATAATCCCAGCACTTTGGAAGGCTGAGGTGGGAGGATGGCTTAAGGCTAGGAGTTCAAGACCAACCTGGGCAACACAGTGAGACTCCACCTCTTATCTCTCTCTCTCTCTCTCTCTCTCTCTCACACACACACACACACACACACACACACACACACACACACCCCAAATTATGTTAATACTTACCGGTTTTGATGATCAAGTCATTAGAGTCTTCTTTCTGAAAAACACCCCCATCCCTGTCCCCTATACATATAACAAAAGGATGCATTTACCCCATCAGCCACTGTGAGCAAAATCTTTCTATCCATAAATCTTTCCTAACTCTATTTTAACTGTAAAGTATCAGGGTGGAAAGAGATATTTGGTTGTGATCGTTTTCTTTCTCATTCTTTTCTTTTTTGTTTGAGACAGGGTCTCACTTTATCACCCAAGCTATAATTAAGTGGTGCCGTCTTGTCTCACTCCCACCTCAACTTCCCAGGCTCAAGCGATCCTCCTGACTCAGCTCCCCAGGTAGCTGGGACTACAGGCGTGCACCACTATGCCTGGATAATTTTTGTATTTTTAGTAGAGACAGGGTATTGTCATGTTGCTCAGGCTGGTCTCAGATTCCTGGACTCCAGCAATCTGCCCACCTCAGCCTCCCAAAGTGCTGAGATTACAAGCCTGAGCCACCACACCCATCTGATTGTTTTCCATGCAGTATTTTATTATTTATTAAAGTTTCTGTTCAGCCAGTTTTTTTTGTTGGTATTTTTTTTTTGAGAGAGTCTCTAGGCTGGAGTGCAGTGGTGCAATCTCAGCTCACTGCAACCTCAGCCTCCCGTGTTCAAGCAATTCGATCTCAGCCTCCCGAGTAGCTGGGATGACAGACATGCACCACCACACCCAGTTAATTTTTGTATTTTTAGTAGAGACAGAGTTTCACCATGTTGGCCAGGCTGGTCTCCAACTCCTGACCTCAAGTGATCCACCCACCTTGACCTCACAAAGTGCTGGGATTACAGGCATGAGCCACTGCACCCAGCCCAGCCAATGATTTTTCACAGTGCTTTTATTTGGTTTTATTTTGGAAACTATAAAGCCCTATTTCTAAAAATTTTACTGACCTGGAGTGTTTTTAAGAAGGGCTGGGATTAGCCAGGCATGGTGGCGCATGCCTGTAATCCCAGCTACTTGGGAGGCTGAGGCAGGAGAATCTCTTGAACCTGGGAGGCGGAGGTTGCAGTAAGCCGAGATTGTGCCATTGCACTCCAGCCTGGGCAACAAGCAAAACTGCTCAAAAAAAAAAAAAAAAAAAAAAGCAGTGGTGGCAGGGGAGCTGGGAAAGAATGGGGTAGTGATGAGGTTTTTTTTAGGAAATAATATGACTCTTACTATAATGTCAAAGGAAGCAAAGTAGCAGAGGTATAAAAGAAATAGCAAAACAGGCTGGGCATGGTGGCTCACGCCTGTAACCCCAGCACTTTGGGAAGCTAAGGAAGGTGGATCACCCGAGGTCAGGAGTTCAAGACCAGCCTGGCCAACATGGTGAAAACCCATCTCTAATAAAAAGACAAAAATTAGCTGGGCATGGTGGTGCATACCTATAATTCCGTCTACTCAGGAGCCTGAGGCAGGAGAATTGCTTGAGCCCCGGGAAGTGGAGGTTACAGTGAGCCAAAATCCCGCCGTGTAGCAAAATGGAGATACACACACACACACACACACACACACACATATGTAAAAATTCTGAATTAGAAGACTAAGGTAAAGTATTTTTACACGTTCGGCGCGTCTACTGGCAGACATTGAATAGAGCCTACTATACCATAACCACGGAAATGTCCATCATTTATAGCTTGTCTTTGACAGGTTTCAGAGATAGGTAAGAATAATAATCTTTTGCAAAGAACAGAAACTCTTAGGGTGGAGGGAAAGGGGGAAAAAAAGAATAATCTTGGCTGGGTATGGTGGCTCACTCCTATAATCCCAGCACTTTGGGAGTTTGAGGAAGGAGGATCACTTGAGGCCAGGAGTTCGAGACCAGCCTGAGCAACGTAGGGAGACCCCATTTCTTCCTTTCTTTCTTTTTTTTTTAGATGGAGTTTCGCGTGCTTATTGCCAGGCTGGAGTGCAATGGCATGATCTTGGCTCACCGAAACCTCTGCCTCCCAGGCTCAAGCGATTCTCCTGCCTCAGCCTCCTGAGTAGCTAGGATTACAGGCATGCACCACCATGCCCAGCTAATTTTGTGTTTTTAATAGAGATGGGATTTCTCCATGTTGGTCAGGCTGGTCTCAAACTGCCGACCTCAGGTTATCCACTTGCCTCCGCCTCCCAAAGTGCTGGGATTAGAGGTGTAAGCCACAGCACCCGGCCAGGGAGACCCCATTTCTATGAAAATTTTAAACATTAGCCAGGTATGGTGTTGTGTTTCTTTTATCCCAACTACTTGGGAGGCTGAGGTGAGAGGATCACTTGAGCCCAGGAGGTTGAGGCTGCAGTAAGCCGTGATCAAGCCTCTGTACTCCAGCCTGGGCAACAAACAGAGACCCTATCACCAAAAAAAATACATGTATATATATATATATATCTTATCTTGCCAAAATCAAAACAAGCTTAGTGGTAGGACTGATTTAGTTTAAAGCAGGTGTCTCAACCCTAGTACTATTGACATTCTTTGTTATAGGAGGAGAGAAGGCTGTGCATTATAGGATCTTTAGCAGCATCTGGCCTCTCTACCCACTAGATGCTGATAGCATCCTGATCCTCCCACCAGTTGTGACAACCAAAATGTCTCCAGATAATGCCAGATGTCCCCTGTGTGATCAAATTGCCGCAGGTTGAAAATCCCTGGTTTGAGAGCACAATTTGAATAATGAATAATGAAGCAATTATCTGTTGACATGGTGTTAGAGTTCCAAAAATGACTGGTTTTGGGGGCCACTAACCGATGTTGCTCTTTTATCCAAGCATTACATGTATCCTAGAGGAAGGTATAATATACGATAGATTTCCCATAGCATGTTCCTGAAAGGTGTAGCACCACCCCTAACACGCCCCCCCCCCAAAAAGGTCTGTGGTTAAATATGTCAAAAAATGCTACCTACTTTATCCTCTTTTTGGAGGTTCAGAATGCAGGTTAACTGAGAATCATGTTTAACTTTCTGTTACCCAGAATTTCTCAAAGTTACTTGATCACAGAACCTTCTTCCATACACTACACACTCAAACACATTATCTGTTACCATCCGTATCTTGTGAAAGGCAGTTTAAGGATATGATTAAGTGATTAGAACCTTATTTCTGAAAAATGAATAGTGAGGTTTCTAATTGTTGTTACTGCTTTTGGTGCATAAAATAATGCTTGCTTAAAGAATAGTAATTTTTAAATGAAATTTTTTTTTTTTGATGGAAGTCTGTCGCCAAACTGGAATGCAGTGGCACGATCTCAGCTCAGTGCAACCTCCGCCTCCCAGGTTCAAGTGATTCTCCTGCCTCAGTCTCCCTAGTAGCTAGGACAACAGGCACGTGCCAGCATGCCTAATTTTTGTATTTTTAGTAGAGATGGGGTTTCACCCTGTTGGCTAGGATGGTCTCGATATCTTGACCTTGTGACTCACCCACCTCAGCCTCCTATAGTGCTGGGATTACAGGCATGAGCCACTACACCCGGCCCTGAAATCTGCATTTTTAAACTATTATAATAGACTTACTGATTTAATATGCTAATGAGTTTTTTCTTGATGGGGTAAAATGGAAGCTTTCTCTTTTGCCACCTTTTTAGGATGACAGGTATTTTCTAAGTGGGTCGTTGGATGGAAAGCTCCGCCTTTGGAACATACCTGACAAAAAAGTGGCTTTGTGGAATGAAGTAGATGGTCAGACGAAATTAATCACAGCTGCAAATTTCTGTCAAAATGGCAAATATGCGGTGATTGGGACATATGATGGCAGATGTATTTTCTATGATACAGAGGTAAATGATTGTTTTCTGTAAATTATATAATTTTATACTTAGTAAACACTTTCGTGATTTTGGACAAGTTGTTTATCCCCTCTGAGCTTTAACTGCATTTTCTCTAAATTGGGACAAATAATACCATGTCTGTCTTAAGAGTTGGAACAGATGACTTTTGAGATTTCTTCTAATTTGAATTTTTTTTAAAAAAATTTTTTTGAGATGGAGTCTCACTCTGTCACCCAGGATGGAGTGCAGTGGAGCTATCTCGGCTTACTATAACCTCCGCCTCCCGGATTCAAGTGATTCTTGTGCCTCAGCTCCCCAAGTAGCTGAGACTACAGGCACATGCCACCGCACCCAGCTAAATTTTGTAGTTTTTGGTAGAGACAGGATTTCACCATGTTGGCCAGACTGGTCTTGAACTCCTGACCTCAAGTGATTCACCTGCCTCAGCCTCCCAAAGTGCTGGGATTACAGGTGTGAGCCACCACTTCCAAGCAAAAAGAATTCTTTTATAGAGAGAAAGTCTTACCCTGTCACCCAAGTTAAAGTATAGTGGTGCAATTATTGGCTCACTACAGCCTCAAACTCTTGGGCTCAAGCAATTCTCCTGCCTTAGCCTCCTGAGTAGCTAGAATTACAGATGCAAGCCACCACACATGCTCCTAATTCTAATATGTTAAATGTACGATTTATTTTTAGCATTTGAAATACCATACACAAATACATGTCCGATCTACTAGAGGGCGCAACAAAGTTGGAAGAAAAATTACTGGCATTGAGCCTTTACCTGGAGAAAATAAGGTACTACAGTATTCAAAACCATGTCTCTCTATACTATATACCTAGATTCTTGAAAGTTAGTTATTAATATCTTGGCAAAAAATGTATTCTTTTTCTTGTAGAATACTACTTTTTCTAGTTTTGGGGTACATTTGTATGTGTGTAACACCCTTTTTGGGTTGTAGCTTAACTTGTATTAAAAGATGATATTTTTAACTTTTCATTTGATCTATTTTTAGATATTGGTAACCTCAAATGACTCCAGAATCAGACTATATGATTTGAGAGATTTGTCACTCTCCATGAAGTATAAGGGTTACGTCAATAGCAGCAGCCAGATCAAAGCAAGTTTCAGGTAAATTGGCAATGAGATATTCCCAAAAGAGATCAGAACATTTCTCCCGTACTTCAGTTTTTCCATTGGTCTATGCCTTATGTTTAATGGAGTTTTTCTTTTCACTTTTGCAACTGGTATTTTATTATCATGCAATACTTTACCTTGTCCACCTATATAATCTATAGGATTAGAATTTCCCCCTTTCCGCAGATAAAGAAACCAAGACTCAGAAAATTAAGTGATTGGCCTAAAGTCATAGTTGTAGAGCCAGGATTAGAAAACTCTCATCTCTAAAGTTTTTGCTTTTGTACCTTTGTTTATGCTTTTAAGAGGGGGCTCATTCTGCCACTCCCCTCCCTGCCACATTGTCTTGAACCTTTTAGGAAAGGAAGGAACCTTTTAGGACACTAAGAAAGCATTTTAACACTACACAGCCCAGTGTCCTCTATTCAAAACTTTACATATCATTGTTACTTAAATTTCTAATTTGGGGCCAGACGAGGTGTTTCACACCTGTAATCCCAGTACTTTGGGAGGCAGACGGATCACCTGAGGTTGGGAGTTCCAGACCAGCCTGACCAACATGGAGAAACCCCGCCTCTACTAAAAATACAAACTTAGCTGGACATGGTGGTGCATGCCTGTAATCCCAGCTACTCGGGAGGCTGAGGCAGTAGAATCACTTGAACCCAGGAGGTGGAGGTTGCGGTGAGCTAATATCACACCATTGCACTCCAGCCTAGGCAACAAGAGCGTAACTCTGTGTCAAAAAAAGGGGAGCGGGGGCGGGCACAGTGGCTCACGCCTGTAATCCCAGCACTTTGGCACTTTGGAAGGCCTAGGCAAGTAGATCACAAGGTGAAGAGATCGAGACCATCCTGGCCTGCATGGTGAAGCCCTGTCTCTACTAAAAATACAAAAATTAACTGGGTGTGGTGACACGTGCCTGTAGTCCTCGCTACTTAGGAGGCTGAGGCAGGAGAATTGCTTGAACCCCAGAGGCGGAGGTTGCAGTGAGTCGAGATTGTGCCACTGTACTCCAACCTGGCAACAGAGCGAGACTCTTGTCTCAAAAAAAAAAAGAAAAAAAGGAAAAAGAAAATTTTGGGTTCTGGACACTCTCCTGAAATTGGGTTAGCTGTCTTTTCTTCTTTCTAGCCCTCTTCTTTCAGCGCTTCTCTTACCAATTCTTCTTTTTTCTTGAATTTTACAGTAATTACCCAGTAATTCAACTGGTAAAGTATTCTGCTTCTGTCTTTCACACCTTAAATTAACATTCCTCCCAACGTAAATTAACTAACATCATAGTTACCTAGAGCATTGATGCAAATACAAGTACCAGGCCACTACCTCATACTTACACATTTAGAACATCTTGAGTGACACCATGAGTCTACGTATTCGACAAGATCCTTCGTGTGTTATTTTAGGTATCACAAAGTACGAAGCACTGATAAAGGAAACCTTTAAACATACACACTCACATTTTACTTGTTTTTTTCTTTCTTCCCCAAATTCAGCCATGATTTTACTTACCTCGTTAGTGGTTCAGAAGATAAGTATGTTTACATATGGAGTACTTACCATGACCTAAGCAAGTTTACTTCAGTCAGGAGAGATCGTAATGACTTCTGGGAAGGTATTAAAGGTAAGTAAATACTTGCTTTTGTGTGTCTTATAAGAGAATCAGTTTAAAGTGGATATGTACTAAAGGAAATTCATTTAGGCATTATTTTAGAGAGGCAGTTTGACAGTGATAAACTGCTTTGCATTTGGCTTTGCTTGTTTGATTTATCTATATTAAGGAAGAACTTTGGTCTAAAATTTGAGAAATCAGGGAATTTCATAACTTATATGTGACATTTTTTTAGAAAATATTTTTGAGTTTTAAATCACTCGGAGTTACTTCTATGTTAGTTTTTAAGGATATTTGGTATATAACATACACTGTCGTGTTTATCTTGATGTTTGGTATTCCATTTTCAATTATCTTGAAGTAAATTTTTTCCACAGCCCACAATGCAGTTGTTACATCAGCCATCTTTGCTCCAAACCCAAGTTTGATGTTATCTTTGGATGTGCAATCTGAAAAATCAGAAGGGAATGAGAAAAGTGAAGATGCTGAAGTTTTGGATGCCACACCTTCTGGTAAATCTTTATTTGTCCTATATTTTTTCTAGTCAGCACTTAGTAGCCTGATTTATCTCATGTCAGTATAATGAGGTTTTCACTAGTATAAAGAATATTTCTTTTTTCTTTTTTCTTAAGGCAGGGTCTTGCTCTGTCATCCAGGCTGGAGTGCAGTGGTGCAGTCACAGCTCACTGCAGCCTCAACTTCCCTGAACTCAGGTGATCCTTCCACCTCAGCCTCCTGAGTATCTGAGACTACAGGCCTATGCCACCATGCCCAGCTAATTTTTGTATTTTTTGTGGAGATGGGGTTTCACCATGTCTCCCAGGCTGGTCTCAAACTTCTGGGCTCAAGAAATCCACCCGACTTAGCCTCCCAAAGTGCTGGGATTACAGGTGTGAGCCACCAAAGAATATTTCTTGTTTGCCACTTAATGGTTGTCAGATATCCATTTCTGAACATGTCAGTAACATATTTCCTGAAAGTTTTATTTCTTTTACATTCACCTGAGAATTAAAAATGAAAAATTTGGATGTTTGTAACTATTTATAGGTAACCATTCTCTTTAGAGAAGTGCAAACAATATATACAAATATAAACCTTCTTTATTATCTGTCTCTTCTACTCGTCTGTAATCTCTAGAAGACAGACAGTTTTCATGTCTTATTTATTGCTGTATTGCCAGTGTCTTACACAGTGCTTGCCTACATATAGTAGGTGCTTAATGAACAGCTGTCTTATGAAATGAACTAAACCCAAATGAAGCAGGGCTAATTTTTCTACTTGCCGCAACTTAACAGTTTCTCGAGATAAGTGGCTGTTTACAAGTTTGTATCTTTTTAGTAGAGACAGGGTTTCAACATGTTGGCCAGGCTGGTCTTGAACTACAAATTTCTTGCCATTTGTAGCATATGCTTTGAGAATGAGTATTAATTCCAGTTTTACAAAGTGCTCATATTAGAAAGGAAGAAGAAACTCAACAAGTAATATTGAGTGCCAATCAGTTATATAAAAATCTGTAGTAGTTCTGCTAGTCCTTAAGAGTATGGTAAGACTATGAAAATTTGGGCCAATTGTTAGTGAAAACAAGTTTGTATTGTGAATACCAATCGTGGCTGAGCATGGTGGCTCATGGCTACAATCTCAGCACTTTGGAAGACCAAAGTGAACAGATCGCTTGAGATCAAGAGTACAAGGCCAGCCTGGCCAACATGTTGAAACCCCGTCTCTACTAAAAATACAATAAGTAGCCAGGTGTGGTGGCACACGCCTGTAATCCCAGCTACTCAGGAGGCTGAGGCAGAAGTGGTTGAACCCAGGAAAGTGGAGGTTTCAGTGGGCTGAGATCGTGCCACTACACTCTAGCCTGGGGGACACAGCAAGACTCTGTTTCAAAAAAAAAAAAAAGAAAGAAAATTTTTCCAGGCATTGTGGTGTGTACCTGTAATTCCAGGTACTTAGGAGGCTGAGGCAGGAGAATTGCTTTAATTTATATATATATATAAATTGTTTTTAATTTTTAAATCTATTACATAATAGTTTATTGAATGTATTGTCTCACACTACAAACAGGTCATAAAGCCACAAGAATAGATACAATATACAAAGAGTGCTTTTAAAGTATTTGAATGCTAAAAAGTTATCAAGTACTTTAATCTCAAGTAATTTTTCTTATAGTATTATTTACACTATCTACTCCACTCACTACACTATTCGTCTTTGAAGAAAAATTTTGATAACAAAGATGAACTTCAGTCTAGCACTTTTCAGTACAAGATACAAAAATAAACCAAGTTAGAATGATTAAACCTTTACTAAATGCCTATTTATGTTCTGTTTTTCTTTCCTTCTCAGAATCAAATCCAGCTTCCCTCTTCTAACTTAAGTCATTTAAGTTTTTCTTTCTTTTTAATTACCTTTGTTTGTTTGTAGGTAGGTAGGTATATATGTATGTATGTATGAATGAATGAATGAATGGATGAATGAATGAATGAGTCTCGCTCCTGGCTAGAGTACAGTGGTGCAGTCGTAGCTCACTGCAACCTTGAACTCCTGTCCTCAAGCAGTCTTCCTGCCTCAGCATCCTGAGTAGCTAGGACTACACGTACTACCATGCCTAGGTAATTTTTTTTTTTTTTTGCTTTTTGGTAGAGACAAGTTCTCATTATGTTGCCTGGGCTGGTCTCAAACTTCTAGCCTCCAAAAGGTTAGTCCTCCTACCATGGCCAAAGTGCTGAGATTACAGGCATGAACCATCACACGTGGCCTATTTTTTTTTCTTTTCTTTTTTCCCCAGTGCTACCTTTTTACATTCTATATACCTCCCCTGCACATTCCACAGGAAGTTCTAGCTTTTAAAACAATTTGAGGAAAAGTAAAAAATACAGTTTTTTTTTTTAACTTCTCAAAAATGTACCACTTTAACAAGGTTCAGTTAACTAACTGGGTCCTTTTTGAAGAGCCACAAATTTTAGTGGATTGTACTCAAGATTTGTGTTTGTCATTTGTACCCACGTAGGTGTAGTCTAAGAATAAACTCTCAGGCGAGGCATGGTGGCTCACGCCTGTAATCCCAGCACTTTGGGAGGCCAAGGCAGGCAGATCACGAAGTCAGGCGTTCAGGACCAGCCTGACCAACATGGTGAAACCCCGTCGCTACTAAAAATACAAAAATTAGCAGGGCTTGGCGGCCCATGCCTATAATCCTAGCCACTTGGGAGACTGAGGCAGGAGAATCGCTTGAACCTGGGAGGCGGA
This sequence comes from Sapajus apella, assembly GCF_009761245.1. Taxonomy (NCBI): domain Eukaryota; kingdom Metazoa; phylum Chordata; class Mammalia; order Primates; family Cebidae; genus Sapajus; species Sapajus apella. The sequence continues at coordinate 2,086,557 of NW_022437042.1, forward strand.
AGTTGCAGTGAACCGAGATCGCACCACTACACTCCAGTCTGGGCGACAGAGTGACACTGCATCTCAAAAAAAAGAAGAATAAACTCTGTCTTAAACCCAAAGTGTGGGATCAGAAAATACATCCAATTGCCCTCTTTCTTTGTTCCTGACATATTTAGCAATTTTAGCCGAAATTTTCCTTATGTGTAAAATGATAACCTAGTTTACAGGGTTTTAATAAGAATTAAATATGACATGTATAGGCTGGGCATGGTGGTTCATGCCTGTAACCCCAACATTTTGAGAGGCCAAGGCGGGAGGATCACTTGAGGCCAGGAGTTTGAGACCAGCCTGGAGAGCATAGCAAGACCCTGTCTCCACAAAAAATTAAATAACTAGCTGGGCACCGTGGTGTGTGCCTTAGGGAGGCTGAGTTGGAAGGATCCTTTGAGCCCAGGAGTGTGAAGTTACAAGTGAGCTATGATGGTGCCTCTGCATTCCAACCTGGTCAAAAGAGTGAGACTCTGTATCTAAATATATATATATATATATATATACTTGTATGTGTAAAACTGCCTGGCAAAATGCCAAGCGTGTCGTAGGCATTATTGTTATCATTTTCATTATTATTGTGTCCTACAAAGCATTTTATGTGTATGATGAATTCTTTTCTTCTCTATCCTTTCTCATATCCCTAAGTCCTCTTTGCTGCTGCTGCTGCTACTGCATAGCACTGCTATGAGATACACCAAAAGGGTGGTAAAGGAATGTTCAAAGGCTTAGGATATGTTTTTAGCACATCTAAGTGAAACCATTTTGTGTGACTCATCCTGTACACAACTTTCCAATTAAAGCTTGGATTATTTTCTTTTTTAAATCTCAAGTTAAAAATCTCAATTTTTACTTATGTATAGAGTTAGTTAACATTGAATTTGTTTATTAAATGTTTTTATGCAACTGGCAAATGTAAGAGGTAAGCATCTATGCCATTCAGCATAGTTATACAGCTTTACAGTAACCATATGGCAAAAGGTTCTGTCAGCATTCACACAGCGAATGTGTCTACTTCATTTCATGGCAGTTTCAGTGTGTCTGCTATACAAGAAACCTTACTGGCAACCTTGTTAGGCACCCCTGTTAGCAACAGACTTGCTAGCTGATCCCATTCTGCCAGAACTCTAGTCCTGGGGCTGAATGACACACTAGCTTCTTGCCATGCAATGAAGCATTAGATGACTTAGATGCCTAGGTTGCCTAGGAATAAATCCAAGCATCCAGGCCCCAAGAGACTATAATATCCTCAAGCCAGGGAAAGACCAGGTAAGACAAGGCAAGTGGAAGTGAGGAAAAGAGAGGAAAAGAGATTCAGCAGAATGAAAGAATTACAGGAGCCAGCCAGAAAAGGAGACTCAAAAGGTGGGGAGACGATCTTCTCCCCTGAAGGTGGAGGGTCATGGTCATATGATAATTGTGGCAGCAGATTTCATATTCCTTTACAAACCAACTTAAAACTTTTCTTTATGCTTTTAAGGTATTATGAAGACAGATAACACAGAAGTTCTTCTCTCTGCTGACTTCACTGGAGCAATCAAAGTGTTTATTAATAAAAGAAAAACTGTATCTTAATTTGAAATGACATTTAAAACAAACATATCAGTAAGTTTCTGTATGTATCAGAACTGAAAAAATATAGTGTTCCAGGCTAACATACTTTTTAAATTTTTATTGAAATTGTTCAAATATAATATATTTTTTGAGAGGCAGTGTTAATGATCTAGGAAACCCTGGGATGATAGAATAGAAAGGAATATGGCTAGAATAACATTGCCAGACATTAGGCTTTATGTTGTGTTTTGTTTGTGTTTTTGTTGTATAATTATGAACATGCACAGGTTTCTGCATGAAAAGATATTAATATATTAATCACATGTGTGTGCCTTTTGGTTACATGCATTAAATCTAACAGAGTTAAATTATTTCAGTGGCTCTTTTGGCCTCTTACTAGGGGAGATAGTCTTGTTTCTAGCTTAAACAATTTTTTTTTTTGCACAAAATTTCATTTTTAAGAAAAGTGGTATCTTTTGACTGAGTTATTGTTTTGAAAATGTTATATAGGTTTCCAATAGGTCAATAACCATGTGTAAATGGTTTTTATAAATTTCTCAATTTGGGGACAAGACTTTTTTGTGGTCTAAATTGTGGGCTTAAGATTCTTTCCTTTATATGTGTACATATAATTTTTTTTCTTTGCCACACTGGAGCACAATGTTTCTATGTAAAGAATTATTTTCATTCTTTATCCATGAGCACCAGGCTTTGCTCACTTAAAAAAAAAAATTAAGCCACATTAAGGAGTGAGTCTTCTTTTTTACAATAATGTAAAAATGAAACTGTTTACATTTTTTTAAAGCATTGTAGTTTTTAAAAATTAAGCTGTTTTGTTTTGTGTTGTTGAATTTGAAAGCCTTTGTAAATATCAATACAATGTACCAATGAAATAACATCTGGGGCAATGGAACCCTGATCATGTTGTTGATGGTTAGCATATGTTTCTGAAAATGAAATATGTATTATTAAAAGTTGGTCTCCAACACTTGTTTAAACATGGCTTTATTTTTAATTGACTTCAGTAAATGAAGGAATGCAAGAAAAATAAACTCTTGTTTTAATCGTTTAAATTTTAGCAAACAGAAGACCAGATTTTAGATCCCTAAATTATAATGCATTAGTTACATACCTTTAAACATTTTTTAATTCTAGCTTTAAATTGAACACGGCTAAGAATTCATCTATATGCTTATATGTTCCTTACTGCATTTGTTTTCAGCATGTAATTGAGAAGTTGCGGAGCCACGGTCATATCCTTGTTAATCTAGCATGGTCTTAGAGTGATCTGGGCTTTCTAGTAAATTACGTATTGTTTGCTGCTTTCTTCTTGCCAGTGCTGTGCCCTCTCCCTCTACCCTCCCCTCCCCTCCCTCCTCCCCTCCCCTCCCTCCTCCCCTCTCCTCATCTCTCTTTGGTTACTTTGGCTCCCTCATTCTCCTGTACTCTCCCTGACTGACTGAATTGTTATGCCATTGACGTTCTAAAATCCAGGCACAGTTTCTTTAGTCTCAGGGTCTGGGTGGCATTGTGATTGATCCAGTTTTTCGTTTTTGAACTTGATGTCTTCAATTCTTTGAGGCAGCTTGGCTTGTACTAGCTTCTGCCTGAGAACTTGTAGTCTGCTGTAGTGTTGTTTTAACTGCAGATAACCAGGGTATTATTATATGACTATCTCCTGATAGGTTTTATATGGTTACTTGAACAAAAAGACAAAACGAGTTAGGATGGAAGCTTAAAGGCATAATACTGACACTTGTTATTGCTATAAGAATACACTGAATATGAAAAGGTAGCATCAAAATATATAACCAAAAAATTGAACACTGTTTCTCTTTAAAATGACTATTAGATGGCCAGGCGCGGTGGCGCATGCGTGTAATCACAGCACTTTGGGAGGCCGAGGCGGATGGATCACAAGGTCAGGAGATCGAGACTAGCCTTACCAACATGATGAAACCCCATCTCTACTAAAAATAAAACAATGAGCCAGGTGTGATAGCATGCACCTGTAATCCCAGCTACTCAGGAGGATGAGGCAAGAGAATTGCTTGAATTGGGGAGGCAGAGGTTACAGTGAACCAAGATTGCACCATCAGTGCATTCCAGCCTGAACAAGAGTGAAACGCCCTCTCAAAAAAAAAAAAAAAAAAAGACTACTAGATATTCTCTATACTAAGTGATATGGTATTATTAAAAAGAGCACAGGTTCTAGAGTCAGGTAAACTTGGATTTGCTTCCCTCCCGTTAGCACATTACTTGGGCAAGTTATTTGTCCTATATTACTAGTACTTTCTTATCTGTAATATGCGAATGCCTAACTTAAATTGCAAAGATTTGCTAAGAAATCATGTACATGTGAAGCTTCGTGCCTAACCAGTAGGTATACTCAACAGATGTACGTTTCTTTTTTTTTTTTTTTTTTTTTTATTCATGTTCTGGGGTACATATACAGATCTTGCAGGATTGTAGCCTAGGTACACACGTGCCATGGTGGTTTGCTGTCTCCATCCCTCCATCACCTACATCAGGCATTTCTCCCAGTGTTATCCCTCCCCAACCTCCCTGCCCCACTCTGTCCCTCCCCTAGCCCACCACCCCCCAACATACCCCAGTGTATGATGTTCCCCTCCCTGTGCCCATGTGTTCTCATTGTTCAACATGCGCCTATGAGTGAGAACATGCAGTGTTTGGTTTTCTGTTCTTGTGTCAGTTTGCTGAGAATGCTGGTTTCCAGTTTCATCCATGTCCCTACAAAGGACACGAACCCATCATTTTTTATGGCTGTATAGTATTCCATGGTGTATATGTGCCACATTTTCTTTGTCCAGTCTGTCATTGATGGGCATTTGGGTTGGTTCCAGGTCTTTGCTATTGTAAACAGTGCTGCAGTAAACATAGGTGTGCATGTGTCTTTATAATAGAATGATTTATAATCCTTTGGGTGTATACCCAGTAATGGGATTGCTGGGTCAATTGGAATTTCTATTTCTAGATCCTTGAGGAATCGCCATACTGTCTTCCACAATGGTTGAACTAATTTACACTCCCACCAACAGTGTAAAAGTGTTCCTATTTCTCCATATCCTCTCCAGTATCTGTTGTCTTCAGATTTTTTGATGATCGCCATTCTAACTGGCATGAGATGGTATCTCAATGTGGTTTTGATTTGCATTTCTCTAATGACCAGTGATGATGAGCATTTTTTCATACATTTGTTGGCCTCATATATGTCTTCTTTTGAAAACTGTTCATATCTCTCGTCCACTTTTGAATGTTTTTGTTTTTTTTCTTCTTGTAAATCTGTTTTAGTTCTTTGTAGATTCTGGATATTAGCCCTTTATCAGATGGGTAGATTGCAAAAATTTTTTCCCATTCTGTTGGTTGCCAGTTCACTCTAATGATTGTTTTTGTTTGTTTGTTTGTTTTTGTTTGTTTTTGCTGTGCAGAAATTTTTAAGTTTAATTAGATACCATTTGTCTATTTTGGCTTTTTTTGCCATTGCTTTTGGTGTTTTAGTCATGAAGTTCTTGCCTATGCCTATGTCCTGAATGGTTTTGCCTAGGTTTTATTCTAGGGTTTTTATGGTGTTAGGTCTTATGTTTAAATCTTTAATCCTTCTGGAGTTAATTTTAGTGTAAGGTGTCAGGAAGGGGTCCAGTTTCTGCTTTCTGCACATGGCTAGCCAGTTTTCCCAACACCATTTGTTAAACAGGTAATCCTTTCCCTATTGCTTGTTTTTGTCAGATTTGTCAAAGATTAGATGGTTGTGGATGTGTGGCATTGCTTCTGAGGCCTCTGTTCTGTTCCATTGGTCTATATCTCTGTTTTGGTACCAGTACCATGCTGTTTTGATTACTGTAGCCTTGTAGTATAGTTCAAAGTCAGGTAACGTGATGCTTCCAGCGTTGTCCTTTTTGCTTAGGATTGTCTTGGCTACGCGGGCTCTCTTTTGTTCCATATGAAGATTAAAGTTTTTTTCCAGTTCTGTGAAGAAGGTCATTGGTAGCTTGATGGAGATAGCATTGAATCTATACTTTGGGCAGTATGGCCATTTTCATGATGTTGATTCTTTCTAACAATGAGCATGGAACGTTTTTCATCTGTGTCCTCTCTTACTTCCTTGAGCAGTGGTTTGTAGTTCTCCTTGAAGAGGTCCTTTACATCCTTTGTTAGTTGTATTCCTAGGTATTTTATTCCCTTTGTAGCAATTGTGAATGGAAGTTCGCTCTTGATTTGGCTTTCTGTTTGTTATTAGTGTATAGGAATCCTTGTGATTTCTGCACATTGATTTTTGTATCCTAAGACCTTGCTGAAGTTGCTTATCAGTTTAAGATTTTGGGCTGTGATGATGGGGTCTACTAAATATACAATCATGTCATCTGCAAATAGAGACAATTTGATTTCCTGTTTTCCTAATTGAATACCCTTTATTCCTTTTTCTTGCCTGATTGCTCTGGCTAGAACTTCCAATACTGTATTGAATAGGAGTGGTGAGAGAAGGCATCCTTGTCTAGTGCCAGATTTCAAAGGAAATGCTTCCAGTTTTTGCCCATTCAGTATGATACTGGCTGTGGGTTTGTCATAAATAGCTTTTATTATTTTGAGATACGTTCCATCAATACCTAGTTTATTGAGGGTTTTTAGCATAAAGGGCTGTTAAATTTTGTCGAAAGCCTTCTCTGCATCTATTGAGATGATCATGTGGTTTTTGCCCTTGATTCTGTTTATGTGATGGGTTATATTTATAGGTACATATGTTGAACCAGCCTTGCATCCCCAGGATGAAGCCTGCTTGATCGTGATGGATAAGCTTTTTGATGTGCTGTTGCAGTTGTCTTGCCAGTATTTTATTGAAGATCTTTGCATCGATGTTCATCATGGATATTGGCCTGAAGTTTTCTCTTAGTTGAGTCTCTGCCGGGTTTTGGTATTAGGATGATGTTGGTCTCATAAAATGAGTTAGGGAAAATTCCCTCTTTTTGTATTGTTTGGAATAGTTTCAGAAGGACTGGTACCAGGTCCTCTTTGTATGTTTGGTAGAATATTCAGCTGTGAACCTGTCTGGACCTGGGCTTTTTTTGGTTGGTAGGCTATTCATTGCTGCCTCAACTTCAGCCCTTTTTATTGGTCTATTCAGGGTTTCAGCTTCTTCCTGGTTTAGTCTTGGGAGGGTGCAAGTGTCCAGGAATTTATCCATTTCTTCGAGGTTTACTGGTTTATGTGCATAGAGTTGTTTGTAGTAATCTCTGATGGTAGTTTATATTTCTGAGGAATCGGTCGTGATATCCCCTTTATCATTTTTTATTGCATCTATTTGGTTCTTCTCTCTTTTCTTTTTTATTAGTCTGGTTAGCAATCTAGTTTGTTGATCTTTTCAAAAAAACAGCTTCTGGATTTATTGATTTTTTGAAGCGTTTTTTGTGTCTCTATCTCCTTCAGTTCTGCTCTGATCTTAGTTATTTCTTGTCTTCTGCTAGCTTTTGAGTTTTTTTGATCTTGCTCCTTTAGCTCTTTCAATTTTGATGATAGGGTGTCAATTTTAGATCTTTCCTTGCTTCTCATGTGGGCATTTATTGCTATAAATTTCCTTCTAGACACTGCTTTAATGTGTCCCAGAGATTCTGGTACGTTGTGTCCGTTCTCAGTGGTTTTGAAGAGCATCTTTATTTCCACCTTCATTTCATTGTTTATCCAGTTGTCATTCAGGAGTCAGTTGTTCAGTTTCCATGTAGTTGTGTGATTTTGAGTGAGTTTCTTAATCCTGAGTTCTAATTTGATTGCACTGTGGTCTGAGAGACTGGTTGTTATGATTTCTGTTATTTTGCATTTGCTGAGGAGTGATTTACTTCCAATTATGTGGTCAATTTTAGAGTAAGTGTGATGTGGTGCTAAGAAGAATGTATATTCTATGGATTTGGGGTGGAGAGTTCTGTAGGTGTCTATTAGGTCTGCTTGGTCCAGATCTGCGTTCAAGTCCTGGATATCCTTGTTGATTTTCTGTTTCGTTTATCTGTCTAATATTGACAGTGGAGTGTTAAAGTCTCCCACTATTATTGCGTGGGAGTCTAAGCAGTCGTAAAGATCTTGCTTTATGTATCTGGGTGCTCCTGTATTGGATGCATTTATATTTAGGATAGTTAGCTCTTCTTGTTGCATTGATCCTTTTACCATTATGTAATGCCCTTGTTTGTCTCTTTTGATCTTTGTTGCTTTAAAGTCCATTTTATCAGAGACTAGGATTGCAACCCCTGCTTTTTTTTTTGCTCTCCATTTGCTTGGTAAATCTTCCTCCATCCCTTTATTTTGAGTCTTATGTTTTTGCATGTGAGATGGTTCTCCTGAATACAGCACACCAATGGGTCTTGACTTTTTATCCAGTTTCCCAGTTTGTGTCTTTTGATTGGGGCATTTAGGCTGTTTACAATTAATATTGTTATGTGTGAATTTGGTCCTGCCATTTTGTTACTGGCTGGTTGTTTTGCCTGTTAGTTGATGCAGTTTCTTCATTGTGTCATTGGTCTTTACCATTTGGTACATTTTTGTAGTGGCTGTTACTTGTTCCTTTCCGTGTTTAGTGCTTCCTTCAGGAGCTCTTGTAAGGCAGGTCTGGTGGTGACTAAATCTCTCAGTGATTGCTTGTTCATAAAGGATTTTATTTCTCCTTCACCTATGAAGCTTAGTTTGTCTGGATATGAAATTCTGGGTTGAATGTTCTTTTCTTTAAGGATGTTGAATATTGGCCCCCACTCTCTTCTGGCTTGTAGGGTTTCTGCTGAGAGATCTGCTGCGAGTCTGATGGGCTTCCCTTTGTGGTGACCCGACCTTTCTCTCTGCCTGCCCTTTGCATTTTTTTCTTCGTTTCGACTCTGGTGAATCTGACGATTATATGCCTTGGGGTTGCTCTTCTTAAGGAGTATCTTTATGGTGTTCTCTGTATTTCCTGTATTTGAATGTTGGCCTGCCTTTCTAGGTTGGGGAAGTTCTCCTGGATAATATCCTGAAGAGTGTTTTCCAACTTGGATTCATTCTCCCCATCACCTTCAGGTACACCAATCAAGCGTAGATTAGACCTTTTCATATAATCCCATATTTCTTGGAGGCTTTGTTCGTTTCTTTTCACTCTTTTTTCTCTTGCCTTCTCGTTTTATTTCATGTTCCTATTCATCCATCTTGGTGGAAGACAGATGTACATTTCTTACTGCCTCTCACAAATCCCTGAGTACTCTCCCAGACCAAAAAAATAAAAAGACAACATGATATATGGAAATGCTTTTTAGACATAGGGATTTCATGGACATGCAGTATTTCAGTGATTGACTTAGGGCACTAACATTTTTTAACACTTTTTAACAGACACCATCTACTATTCCCACTTCATAAAAGAAAACAATGCTAAAAAAAAATAGGCAAGCACAATCATGTAAACTTAGAGCAACCAACAGTCTGTTAAAGTGAATAAACTTAACTTTCTTTTCTTTTCTTTTTTCGAGACGGAAGAGTTTCAGTCTTGTTGCCCAGCGGGAGTGCAATGGTACGATATCGGCTCACCACAACTTCTGCCCCCCAGGTTCAAGCAATTATCCTGCCTCAGCCTCCTGAGTAGCTGGGATTACAGGCATGCACCACCATGCCCAGCTAATTTTGTATTTTTAGTAGAGACAAGAATTCTCCATGTTTGGTCAGGCTGATCTTGAATTCCCGACCTCAGGTGATCCACCCACCTCAGCTTCCCAAAGTGCTGGGATTACAGGCGGGAGCCACCACACCTGACCTAAACTGAACTTTTAAAACAAGTAATTTTATCCCTGTTTTTCTAATGATACCATGTTATATTTTTCCATTAAAGAACCAATATTGGTATAACTAAACTCCACTTTTATTCAGATTTCACTGGTTTTTACCCATGTCCTTTTTCTCTTCTGAGATGTCAGCCAGGATACAATATTATATTTGGTCATCATGTCTCCTTAGACTCCTCTTAGCCATGACAATTTCTCAGACTTTCCATGCTTTTGATGACCCTGATAGCATTGAGGAGTACTGGTGAAGTATTTTGTTGAATATTGCTCACATTGAGTTTGTTTAATGTTTTTCTCATGATTCAACTGGAGTTGTGGACTCTAAGGAGGTGAATTGCTCTTTTCATTACATCACATCAAGGATATATCCTTATCACCTGGCTGAGGTAGTGTCCATCATACAGGCACACTTTAAGCAATCCATCAGACATTCAGGATATACCTGTTTTTTATTACTGTGAATAACTATTAGAGATACAGAAATATATATCTTGTCAGAATTTCCAGTCATTGATTCAAGATGGTAGGTCCTTAAAATGGAAGTACAAAGCATGAACTCTTAACAATAAGCACCTGCCTGGGCAACATGGTGAGACACCGTCTCTATTTAAAAAAAAAAAAAAAAAATTAGCCATATGTAGTGATACTTACCTGTGGTTCCAACTTGGGAGGGGGAAGCAGGAGAATGTCTTGAGCCCAGGGGGTCAAGGCTGCAGTGAGCCACATTCACGCCACTGTGCTCCAGCCTGCACAACAGAATGAGACCCTGTCTCTAAAAAAAGAAGCCATGTATGAATTATAAGAAGTTCATCCTGTCCCATGCCTGTAATCCCAGCACTTTGGGAGGTTGAGGCAGGTGGATCATCTGAGGTTGGGAGTTCAATACCAGCCTTATCAACATGGAGAAACCCCGTCTCTACTAAAAATACAAAAATTAGCCGGGTGTGGTGGCGCATGCCTGTAAACCCAGCTACTCGGGAGGCTGAGGCAGGAGAATCACTTGAACCCAGGAGCCGGAGGTTGCGGTGAGCCAAGTTTGCTCCATTGCACTCCAGCCTGGGCAACAAGAGCTAAACTCTTATCTCAAAAAAAAAAAAAAAAAATGTTCATCCATAGAAATTGGGAGCCCTAATTTTTAGTCCTGGTTCTGGTGGCCTTGTGACTTCAGGAAGATAAGTAGTTCTCTGCAAGTCTATTAAAATGAAGTCTTTGGACTAAGATTTCTAATTCTGATGGTCCATGTAGTTGCTTGCAGTCCTTCACCATGTAGCTGAGGATTTCCTCACTTTCTCATTTATTCAAATTCCTGCTGACTTTATAACTTGTGATCTTCTGTGGCACCAGAATGGCACAATCAGTGACTGAGTTCTCCTAAAATGTCTAATATCTAAGATTGGTATACTGGGAAGCATTTTCCCCGATTTTTTTTTCTGAAAATATGTTCATCAACTGGATCAGTAAATACTGTCTCCTCTAGGTGGTACCCAACATATAAAATATTGCAGTGTATATTATTATTTGGGTAAGAAGACCAACAGCATAATTTAAAATTGTTAGGAGAACAAAATGCCTTAGATTTTCATCATCCCTAATTGGAGGGCTGGGGAGGAACATTGCAACAGATGTCAGTATTTGGCTTTTCTTAGGACCAGAGCCAAACAGAAAGGGGAGCAAGAAGCAAGAAAGAATTGCACTATTTTATTGAACCTCTGAGCAGATTTCAAATATGAAGTTTTTAGTGAACCGTGAAACTAACCTAAGGTGTTTACAAAACCAAGCGTTTAGTAAAGCAGTGCAAACTAGAACTGAATCTGTTTTCAAAGCCTATTGAACATTAGTAAAACTCAAGTATTGGCCAGGTGCAATGGCTCACGCCTGTAATCCCCACACTTTAGGAGGCCAAGGCAGGTGGATCATCTGAAGTCAGGAGTTCGAGACCAGCCTGGCCAACATAGTGAAACCCCATCACTACTAAAAATACAAAAATTAGCCGGGCATGTGACATGTGCCTGTAATCCCAGCTTCTCAGAAGGCTGAGGCAGGAGAATTGCTTGAACCCGGGAGGTGGAGGTTGCATTGAGCCAAAATGATGCCACTACACGCCAGCCTGGGCAACAGAGTAAGACTCCATCTCAGGAAAAAAAGAAAAAACTATTTTAAGTATGTCCAAAGTGAACTTAAATTGAACCTACCCTTGTTAAGTCCTTAATCAGGATGGTCTTCTACAGGGTGAGTTCTTGATGGGGCAAAAAAGAAAGGCACACTTGGTCGTAATGAAGCTCTGTGTGTGGCAAGAGCAGGAATGGTGAAGTGGTATGGGGCGAGCAGTGCAGACAACTGGAGATGCAGCAGCAGCTGGGACAGACACAGGTGGCAATGGGAGTGGAAGGTGGTGGGAAACCTCAAAACCCACAGGGAATCAAGTTGAAGCAGATACAGAAGAGAATCATTCCATTTCATTGATTATTATGGTTTGACTTCCCATAGAATGTGTATGAAAGTCAATCATAGGTCCTTGTAAGTAATGTTCAACAAATGTTTGATCTGAATTGAGTGCTGCAGTGCATACAACAACATGAAAAAGGTTAGAATAATTGAAGAGACACTGGAAACTGACTTCCTTGGGTCAGTTTTTGCCTTAACATGGTCATTCACTAAATCAATGGAATAAACTGTTAGATAAACCATTCAGTCAGCCAAGCTTCCATGCATCTTCATTAGGGAAAGGACTTACTTTACGCTTACAAGCAATTCCATGAAAGCTTTCACTCTTGTGCACTAATGTCAAGAGCAGGATATTTTGTTTTTGCTTTTTGTAGGTCCTCTTCCTTCAACCCTATAGGGACTTCTAAAATTGTGGCCTGCTATACCTTCCTCAGAAGCACCTGGAAGTTAGTTAAACATGCACTGAATCACAATCTATTGGAGAAAGGATGCAGGAATCTGTTTTCAACAACTTTAAGAATCCCTGAAATAGGAATAGAAGTTCAAGTAACTAACTCATTCAGGTAAAGGCCAAGAGACAGAGAAGTAGGGTCATGAATTGCCCAAGGCTTACAGCCAGTGGTGTACTAGTAAATGTTTAACAGTCCAAAAAACAAAAATTTGTAACATTTGCCAATTTCCATGGTGGAAATACTCCCACTGTGGCCAATTTCAAGCTAACAATGTGACATCACCTAACATGGTGCACAGTAGTACTATTACATAGTATTTGTACCATAAAGATACAATAAATAATCTCAAGATCATAAATGGTGGTACAGCATAGTAAAATAATCAGGAAGTGATGAGTTTTTAGTATTTATTACCTGTATCTTTATTATAACTTCGTTGTAATTTAAATTTTAATTATGGCTGTCTTTAACAAATGGCTTGCAAATTTTAATGATCCGCTCCCAGCATGACCTGAAAACATTCTTGAAGAAGACACACAACCCTCCTTTGTCCTGTGGACTAATCATAGCACATGAGCAGTCTCAGAAAACCTGCCATGTGTCAAGTAAGGAAGGAGAAGTGTTAGGGGAGGCATTGTTTAGGGATGGATTTGGCCAGTAATCAACAATCAGGAAGAGCTATTATTGTGTTCACTCCCCTGGGGCCTGTGGGGCCACACAGAACCAAGTAGGCAGCTTAGCCTCCTCATTCAAAGACTTGCCCTAGAGGCTGAGGTAGCAAAAAAGACCACGGCTTTTGGGCTTGTATGCACTGCAGCCCACAGGCAAACTGCCTTCTGCACCTTATACATACTCCAGCCCAGGATTTCTTAGCACAAGTGACCTGCATGGAGTTGTGCTTAAAATGTAAAGGCTTGGGCCCCACCACAGACCTCCTGAATCAGAATCTCTGGGAGCCTGGTCCGGAATTTGCATATCTAGAAACTCACCAAGCAAGTCCCATAATCACCAAAATTCAAGAACTCCTGGGTTGAAGCAGCTGCAGTTAAAGATAAGTATGCATACCCCTGAGGGTACATGAAGATTTTCCAAGGCATATACAGATATTTTTAAAGGAATCAATTTCCAGATCATTCACTTTCATATGTACTCAGATTCCCAAAATCCATCTGCCTGAGGAATGGATTCCCAAAATCCATTCTGCAACCTGCAGAATCTTCTTTCCCACCTCCCCTTTCCTGATTGCCAGTCTCTACCTTCACAAAAGAAAACCATACTTCTCACCCAACCCAAATGTTAGTATAGCGCATGGCCACGGGATGTGAAAACCTCCAGAGATACAACTGGGACAATCCGACATATTGATGTTTGTGCTGAGAAAATTAGTGATACTCTGATAATGGGGTAGCATATCTTTTTGCCAGTTAAGTGGTTTCTAATTCATTGCTTTCAGTAACATTGGAGGAGGACCTAATTGCCAGCTAATTGTTAAAAAAACCTTTGATCATAGAATACTTTTTTATATATAACTTGGAAAGGGTTCAAAGAAATGGGTGGCATTGCTCTAAAAAAGATTTCCATTCTCATCTGTTTAAATTTGTGAATGAGGTTCCTCAATGCTTATATCTATAAAAGAAAAATAGGAAAAAGTTGATATTGAACCCTGTCTCCCAGCAGTAAGAGTAATCCACAGAAACATGAACTAAAAATGGCCCCATACGCTTTAAAGCTGTGTTCCCAATAAAAATTTGCTTCTCATGCTTAATAATTATTGATTAAAATTGTGGCCAGGTGTAGTAGCTCATGCCTGTAATCCCAGCACTTTGGGAGGCCGAGGCAGGTGGATCACTTGAAGTCAGGAGTTTGAGACCAGCCTGACCGACATGGTGAAACCCTGTCTCTACTAAAAATGCAAAAATTGGCCAGGTGTGGTGGCACTCATCTGTAATCCCAGCTACTCAAGAGGCTGAGGCAGGAGAATTGCTTGAACTTGGGAGGCAGAGGTTGCAGTGAGCTGAGATCGTGGCACTGCACTCTAGCCTGGGCAACAGAGCAAAACTCCATCTCAAAAAAAAAAAAAAAAAAAGTGTTACGTTTATGTTGATTGTCTAGTGATATAACTTGTAAATAGATAATTTGTAAAGCTATTTTGATTCAGAAGAAAAATGTTAACATTTTAGAGCATTGTGATGACAGAAAATTAAAAATCATTTCTAGTTTAACATGTGTATCTGATTATTTGCTGCAAGGAAGCATGACAGAATGATCTATATAAACACGTTCAGAATACAAAATATATCATTAGGATAAAAATCTATGGAGGAAGAGCAAAGGACCTATACATTCAAAACAAAAAGGGAATGATGTATAGCCTTCAACTGTTAAGGAGAAGTTTGTCTTTTTGTTTTTTAAAGGAATTATGCTGTCAAAAGATGGAAACAGCTACGGCAGTAAGATTCCAAAAGTAATGTAATATTTCTTCTAAAATATTTACAAAATGCCAAAATTGCATTCTCTCAAGTGTTTTAATTTATGATGTAAAAGTTTAGATGTCAATTTAAAAATGTGGCAGGAATTATGTTTAGCAACAAATGCTGAAGACCACTGGGGTAGAACATGAAGGGTGAGGAAGACTGGTATAAGGTGAGCTGGATCTGGGTCCTTTTGAGCTTTCATGCATTGTTCTTTTTTTTTTTTTTTTTTTTTTTTTTTTGAGATGGAGTCTTGTTCTGTCACCTAGGCTGGAGTGCAGTGGCACAATCTCGGCTCACTGCAACCTCCGCCTCCTGGGTTGAAGCTATTCTCCTGCCTCAGCCTCCCGAGTAGCTGGGATTACAGATGTGTGCCACCATACCTGACTAATTTTTGTATTTTTAGTAGAGACAGGGTTTCACCATGTTGGCCAGGCTGGTCTCAAACTCCTGACCTCAGGCAATCTGCCAGTCCCAGCCTCTCAAAGTGCTGGGATTATTTACAAGCGTGAGCCACCACACTCAGCCTTCATGCATTATTCTGAGAGAAATGGGCTGCTCTCAATGTGAAGAGTGGAGTGGGCAGAGGGTGTCGAGGATGGATAAGACCAGAGGCTGAACAAGCAGCTAGGAAAATGTGGCAGTAATCCAGGCAAGAAATGATAGTGGCCTGGACCAGAGTGGTAGCAGCTGAAGGACAATTCCTTCCCAGAATTCGTTTCAGGATAAAATCTTGAGCATGAAAAGGATTGAATGGGGCACAATTGGAAACTGCTAGTGCTTTTATTAAATACAAAGCTCATAAAGCAATATGACAGCTTATATTGCTAAACCAAATTGCAAATCAACAAGACAGCTGTTGGATATACTAACAACAACAAGGCAGTACATCATATGAAAGATCATCATTATTTATTAAAAAGATACAGGCCAGGCATGTTGGCTCACAACTGTAATCCCAGCACTTTGGGAGGCCAAGTAGGGCAGATCACCCGAGGTCAGGAGTTCGAGACCAGCCTGACCAACATGGAGAAACTAAAATACAAAATTAGCCAGGTGTGGTGGCACTTACCTGTTATCCTAGCTACTCAGGAGGCTGAGGCAGGAGAATCACTGGAACCCGGGAGGTGGAGGTTGCGGTGACCTGAGATCACGCCATTGCCCTCCAGCCTGGGCAACAAGAGGGAAACTCCGTCAAAAAAAAAAAAAAAAAAAAAAAAGATACGGAAATCCTCCCAGCTCCATCAGCAGATAAAATGGCATTTCACGTCTTTTATTTAAACTGGTGTACACTACTTAGGACAGTTACTTCTGAATTTACACCTAGAGGGGCTGTGTATTATAGACTTTAAGCTGGGATTCCCCAACTGCTGGGCCACGGATTGGTAATGTGGAATGGGCAGAGGACTGGTAATGTCCATGGCCCATTAGGAACCGGCCACACAGCAGGAGGTGAGCAGTAGGCTGGTGTGCATTTTACCGCCTGAGCGCCACCTCCTGTCAGATCAACGGTGGCATTAGATTCTTGTAGGGGCACAAACCCTATTGTGAACTGCATATTCGAGTGATCTAGGTTGCATACTCTTTATGAGAATCTAATGCCTGATGATCTGAGGTGGAACAGTTTCATCCCAAAATCATTCCCCACCCCACCCCGCCCTACCATCCATGAAAAAGTTGTCTTCCACGAAACTGGAGCCTGGTGCCAGGTTGGGGACCACTGCGTTCAGCAATTATCTCTTATAACCTTGTCCCACATTCAGAACTGCATAAAAATTCATTTGAAATCACAGAACCATCACTTGGATCAAGTCCATCGCCCTCAACTTCCATCTCTTTGGATGACAGTTTTTTTGTTGATCACTTTTTCTTTCAACAATTTTGAAAATAATTGGAAATGGGGTAGGGTGTATGGCATTTTGAAATAACCACTTTACTGTCCATCCCCATTCCTGAAAGTGAAGTTCTGAAAATATATATATATATATATATAAATATGTTTATATATCAGTATATAAAATATATATAAGGTAACAAAATATAAAAATTGTCAACTCTTATGCATTAAAGTTGGCTTTTTTAGTAGAAAAGTTTTAAAAGAAAAATAATTTTTTTTTTTGAGACGAAATCTCTCTCTGTTGCCAGGCTGGAGTGCAGTGGCACAATCTCAGCTCACTGCAACCTTCACCTCCCAGGTTCAAGCAATTCTCCTGCCTCAGCCTCCCGAGTAGCTGGGACTACAGGCGCATGCCACCACACCCAGCTAATTTTTTGTATTTTTACTAGAGATGGGGTTTCACCATGTTGGCCAGGATAGTCTCGATCTCATGAACTCGTGATCTGCCCACCTCGGCCTCCAAAAGTGCTGGGATTGCAGGCATGAGCCACCGTGCGCAGCCCAAAAATTTCTTTAAAATGATGCTGCATATCAGGGAGCAGAGTATGTTCTGGCTCTGCCATTAGTTTTATGACTTTGGGCAAGTAGCTACCCCCTCCACGGGCCTCAGTTTCCCTATCTGCAAAATAAGGGATCGGACACAAAGATATTTCAAGTCTCTCTAGCTCTAACTGTGGTGATCTCCTCACCTAGTTTACCTGTAGCTGTTTCTTTTCCCCTGTAGGCTTGCTGTTTGTAGGCCATTGTATAATTTCATTTCACCTCCACTAGAGGGTGGCCAGGGAAAGGAGATGAGGCTCAAACCAGCTATTTGTATTCTTTGCTGGCAAAAAACAAAGAATAATGTTGGCAGAAGAAATCGATATTACATGAACAAGAATGAAATTGTGATTTCTGTTGGTTTTGTTTGTCTTAGCTGTTATGCTCCTATGTTATACAAAGGAATTATGAGAGAGGTGTTTTACGTAATTTTCTTTCTAATTAAGGAAATCAAGCACAGTTGACCACCCATATCCTCGATTCTGCATCCATGAAGTAAAGTAACATCAGATCAAAAATATTCTAACATAAAATAAAATTTTAAATGACCATACAACAGTAAAAAGTAATACAAATTTTTAACAATGCAGTATATCTACATAGCATTTACATTGTATTAGGTATTATAAGTAATCTAGTGGTGACTTAAAGTATACAGGAAGGCCCCAGCAGTTTTGGAGGCTGTGGGGGGCAGATCTCTTGAGGCCAGGAGTTTGAGACCAGCCTGGCCATCATGGTGAAACCCCTTCTCTACTAAAAATACAAAAATTAGCTGGGCGTGGTGTTGCGTACCTGTGATCCCAGCTACTGAGGAGGCTGAGGCAGGAGAATCATTTGAACCTGGGAGGCAGATGTTGCAGTAAGCTGAGATCATGCCACTGCACTACAGCTTGGACGATAGAAGGAGACTGTGTCTCAGAAAAAAATATATATATATACAGGACGATGTACGTAGGTTATAGAAATACTACACCATTTTATATAAGAGATGTGAGCATCCACGAATTTGGGGGCCCATGAAGATCCTGGGAACAATCCCCTTTGGATACCAAGGGACAGCTGTATATACTTGCCTCCTCCAGACTGTCTGTCCCCAACCAAGAAATACAATCTCTACTAAATAAATTTTCAAGCACACCCCTTTCCCAAGAATTCTGATAAGGAAACTTCACTGATTCCGATTTGCTTGCCATAGAAAATTCTAGCTCTCTGGCCAAGTTTCTGACCAATTTTGTCTCCCATTACTTCCTAGAAAATATCCTGTACCCGAGAGACATAGCTTTTCATAAATATCCCACAAACGTAGCCTTGGTGTTTTCAGGGCTGACCCAGCTGCATTGTGATAAAGCTGCAAGCTGGAGTCAAAAGATCTTACTGTACCAGAGCTTGTTAGAGAATGGCTGATTCCAGGGCTGGGCAAGGTAGGTACAAGGTGAGCCTGGAGCATATTGTTATGCCAGAAATCAAGGAAGTGCTCAAAATAAACGATGGCAGCATGTCACAAGGACAGGTACCATCTTGAAGGGACCATGGCCCAAATCTGGGACAAATTGAGAACCACAATAATTAAACGCAGTAATGAATTAGGACGTGTTGAAAAATAGTAAAGACATAAGTTCATACCAATAATAGATAAATAAATAGCTAAATAAATAAAATGAAGAAGGGAGATAACTTTACAGCAGAATTCAATTGTAAATGTGGAAGAAGTGCTCGAGTTGGAAAATTAGTATTTTGCAACCATCATAGTAAATATTGGTTCAGACAAGAGTCATCAATGGATTTTGATGAGGAGTAGGTTATTTGCATTTTTATTAATCTATTATTTGTAGATTACAGTCTTAAAGTATTACCCCACTGGCCGGGCGCAGTGGCTCACACCTGTAATCCCAGCACTTTGAGAGGCTGAGGCAGGCAGATCACCTGAGGTGAGCAGATCACCTGAGGTCAGGAGTTCGAGATGAGCCTGCCCAACATGGTGAAACCTCGTCTCTACTAAAAAATACAAAAATTAGCCAGGTTTGGTGGCAGGTGCCTGTAGTCCCAGCTACTCAGGAAACTGAGGCAGGAAAATTGCTTGAACTGCAGAGGTAGAAGTTGCAGTGAGCTGAGATCACACCATTGCACTCCAGCCTGGGCAACAAGACCTAAACTCCGTCTCACAAAAAAAAAAAAAAAACTTTTTACCCCACTGACTGCTTGTTAATTGCATAGCTGAAAGAATAACTATGCAGTGAAGAAATTGGACATCACCTTGACCAAGTGATCAAAATTAATATCTCCAGTGTGGCAGATGGATAATGTGTGCCTCTGGTTTGACATCCTGAGAAAGACCCAGCAACACTTGTGTGGGATTCTAAGCTGAGAATGCATCACCTGAATCTAATCATGAGGAAACACCAAAGAAACCCCAAATAAGAAACACTATTAAAAAAAAAAAAAAAAAAAAGAGGGAGGTGGGGACTAGAGGGAGGTGGGGACTATATTCTCTCTCTCTCTCTCTTTTTTTTTTGAGATGGAGTCTCACTCTGTCACCCAGACTGAAGTGCAATGGTACCATCTCGGCTAACTGCAACCTCCACCTCCTGAGTTCAATCAATTCTCCTAACTCGGCCTCCTGAGTACCTGGGATTGCAGGCACCCACCACTACACCCAGCTAATTTTTGTATGTTTAGTAGACACAAGGTTTCACCATGTTGACCACGCTGGTCTCGAACTCGTGACCTTAGGAGATCCACCCACCTTGGCTTCCCAAAGTGCTGAGATAACAGGCGTGAGCCACCACGCCTGGCCTCTTCGTACCATTCTTATTCTTGCAACTTTTATTTTTGTTTTGTTTTGTTTTTTAAGACAGGGTCTCACTCTGTCAGCCAGCTGGAGTGCAGCTGTGTCATTAGAGCTCACTGCAGCCTCGACCTCCCCAGGCTCACGTGATCCTCGTGCTGAAGCCTCCCAAGTAGCTGGGACTACTGCCAGGCTGGAGTGAGTAGTGCCACCATGCCTGGCTAATTTTTGTATTTTTAGTAGAGACAGGGTTTCACCATGTTGTTCAGGCTGGTCCTCAGCAATGTTCTGAATGAAAACTTATGACATAGGAGTGTTAGGTGTATTTTTTTTTTTTTTTTGAGACAGGGTGTCATTCTGTTGCGTAAATGCCATCATGGCTCACTGCAGCCTTGACCTCCCCAGGCTCACGTGATCCTCGTGCTGAAGCCTCCCAAGTAGCTGGGACTACTGCCACCAGGCTGGAGTGAGTAGTGCCACTATGCCTGGCTAATTTTTGTATTTTTGTTTTGTTTTGTTTTGTAGACACAGGATTTCCCCATGTTGCCCAGGCTGGTCTTGAATTCCTGGGCTTCTCAAAGTGCTGGGATTGTAGGTGTGACCACCACATTTGTCTTAGGTGGATTAAATAAGATTATTTAAATAATACTTTTGTATGAATGAATAGGAGCCAAACAGATGTCCTATCAGTTCTGCCTCCCCTTCAAAGCTTTGGGGAGTGATGAATCTGTCCTCACAGAACAAAGCCTCTATTTTGCCTGTTTGTAATTACATTAAACTTACAGATGGAAAATGTCCAGGCCACAAGGCATAGTCTATTTACATCTATGAAACACCTTAAAGGCAGTCACTGGGAAGTTTTTCATAACTCAAGACAGATTTTTAAAATACAAATAGTTTCCAATCTTTTGACTACTGGACATTGGCAGAGAAACCCCTCATTTCCCAAAGGAGAGAGATTTTTCACTGGAAATGAAAATGTGATAGAAAGACCTCTGTTCTGGGAACGTAAAAGAAGTTAAAAAAAATCAGGTCAGGCACGGTGGCTCACGCCTGCAATCCCAGCACTTTGGGAGGCTGAGGCAAGTGGATCACTTGATGTCAGGAGTTCAAGACGAGCCTGGTCAACAAGGTGAAATCCTGTCTCTACTAAAAATACAAAAGTTAGCCAAGTGTGGTGGTGGGCACCTGTAGTCCCAGTTACTTGGGAGGCTAAGGTAGGAAAATCGCTTGAACCCGGGAGGTGGAGGTTACAGTGAGCCGAGATCGTGCCACTGCACTCCAGCCTGGGCAACAGACCGAGACTCCATCTCAAAAACAAAACAAAACAAAACAAAAATCAGGAGTTGTCAGGAGGTAGAAACCAGAGACCAGACTAAACAACATTGAGATGAGATCTCGGGCATGTTCTTAGTACATCATGCTGACCCCACTTTAAGGAGGAAATAAAGAGAAATCATGAGAAAAAAATGTCAGCCAAACAAAAGTAGGAGGTAGTACATGATTTTCATGAAAACAGTGTCTATTTTTCGCTAATGACTTAATCCCTTCTCCTAGCCCAGTGCCTAGCATATAGTAGGTACCCAGTAAATATTTGTAAACGAATAGACTGTCAGCTTTTGCTGCAATAACAAACCTCTCAAACCAACCCCAGATACTTATATCGATAAATCCTTATCTCTTGCTAATGGTTGTGTAGGTTGGCTGTGGGTCTACATGGCTCAGCTAGCTTGGCTTTTTTCTTTTCTTTTCTTCTTCTTTCCTTTTTTTTTTTTTTTTTTTTTTTTTCATTTGAGACAGGATCTCACTCTATGGCCCAGGCTGGAGTGCAGTGGTGCAATCTCAGTTCACTGCAGCCTCAACCTACCAGGTGATCCTCACACCTTAGCCTCCTGAGTAGCTGGGACTACAGGCGCACACCACTACACCTAGCTAATTTTTTGTATTTTTGTAGAGACAAGATTTCCCCATGTTGCCCAGGCTGGTCTCAAACTTCTGAGCTCAAGCAATTCACTTACCTTGTCCTCCCAAAGTGCTGGGATTACAGGCATGAGCCACTGCGCCTGGCCAGCCTGGCTTCTTAGGTTCAGGTTCAAGTCTGCTGCATGTATCTCTCATTTCAGGACCCGTGCCAAAAAGGAAGTAGTTACCTGTGGCATGCTTGTCTTTTAGTGGATAGCAGGAATATAAGATGTCTCTTAAAGCCTCTGCTCAGAACTGATATGCTATCACTTTGGCCCATTGGTCGAAATAGGAAACCTGGCCAAGCCCCAAATCCCTGGAACAGGGAAATATACTCCACCAACTCTACTGGGTGGGATGTACTACACAGTTGCATAACAGAGGGTGCAGATGGGTAATTCTCTAGGGAGAAGGAAGAGATGAGAATAATAATCCAATATTCTAGACACTCTTGTCCATAAACCAGAGGAGAGCTGAGGTGGCTGTGAAGTCCTGTTTATGTTATTCTGATTACAATTATTCATGCATTTGTGGCTTACTTATTTAATATCTATCTCTTGTACTGGATACGAGCTCCTTGAGGGCTGGGATGGTGTCAGGTTTGGCTCATCATTGAATCTCCCGCATCTAAGACAGTGCATAATATGTTGTAGGCACTCAATAAATGTTGAAATCATGGATGAATAAATGGATCACTGTTTCTGTTAAAGTATTACATGACCCATCTCTCTTTTGAGAATCTCAGAGTGTTTCACAGTTTTGTCAAAAATGTCCTGCAATCAGGAGAATCACTTGAACCTGGGAGGTGGAGGTCGCAGTGAGCTGAGATCGTGCCACTGCACTCCAGCCTGGGCGACAGATAGCTACTCTGTCTCAAATCATGCCTGTAATCCCAGCACCTTGGAAGGCCAAGGTCAGTGGATCACCTGAGGTCAGGAGTTTGAGACCAGCCTGACCAACATGGTGAAACCCCGTCTCTACTAAAAATACAAAATTAGCTGGGTGTGGTGGCACATGGCTGTAACCTCAGCTACTCAGGAGGCTGAGGCAGGAGAATTGCTTGAACCCAGGAGGCAGAGGTTGCAGTGAGCCAAGATCGTGCCATTGCACTCCAGCCTGGGAAACAAGAGCAAAACTCTGTCAAAAAAAAAAAGAAAAAAAAAAAAAAAGGAACAAAAAGGAAAAGGAAATGTCCTGCAATCACTTTGAAGAACAGAGGTCAGGTTAGGATTTGGAACAAAATATTCCAAAAGAACAAAAGCTTGTTTAAGAGATTCTGAGAGAGGAACCTACATGCTAGAATTTAGGTGTGACTCTACAATCATAGACTGTATCTGGAAAGCCTTGATAAGAAAGGTCTCCCTGAAGACACTTGATTTCTGGCATCATCAAATAAAGTTGAATAGAAATACATCATCCAGTATTGCACAAAAACTCCAGGACACAAACCAAGTAGGCAAAGGAGAAAAACTGATTACATGAGCTTTCGGAGAAAAAAGAAATTATTACTGCCCACTTACTTAGTCACATTGAATAAATCTTGAGTTGTTAAATAAAATGGGCCTTATTCTCAGTTAAACACCCTGGGGCTCCCAGAGCAGTCAGAAAGAGATATTCTATGAAGAATCTAATCAATCAGATACTGTGGGAGGAATCAAATGCCCACCTAACAAAGAAGCAACATATGTCCTGCACTTCCCACATCTTTCCACAGAAGTATCCCATAACACAAATGTATGAATGCGGTAAGCACAGAATTTTGTTGAACTGACAAGGCATTATTTCAAAAATCCATGTAAAGTTTGTTTCCTGCTCCACAACATATCCAAATGCATTTTAATATAAAAATACCATTTACAATCACTCATTGTCGGCCGGGCACAGTGGCTTATGCCTGTAACCCCAGCACTTTGGGAGGCCAAGCCAGGTGGATCACTTAAGGTCAGGAGTTCAAGGCCAGCCTAACCAACATGGTGAAACCGCATCTCTACTAAAAATACAAAAATAAGCTGGGCGTGGTGGCATGCACCTGTAATCCCAGCTACTCAGGAGGCTGAGGTGGGAGAATTGCTTAAACCCAGGAGGCGAAGGTTGCGGTGAGCCGAGATCACACCACTGCACTCCAGCCTGGAGGGACAGAGTGAGACTCTATCTCAAAAATAATAATAATAATAAAATTACTCATTGTCTAGTAAAATGGACACTCTGGGAAGATGCACCTTGTTGCTTTACATACGACCCCCTTTCCCAGTCTATTCTCTTTCCCAGGCTTACTTATCTCTGTTTGAGAAACAGACCTTTTTATCATTGCACTGAAGCTGTTAACCATATTATGTTTTAATCAGCCTGGCTAGATTTTGCCAGCTTATACAGAAAATATTTCCAAAGGGGATGGCAGAAGAGAATTGAGGGGCTCTTTGGCAAATGAAAACCAAAATGGAATCAGTGAGAATGAGATTGCCCCAAGGGGATTTTAGTATTTCTCAAGTAACTCTTTCGCTATTCTGCCCCTGTGGCCTAACTTGGGGGATCACTGTAAAACCTTATGCTTCTGGAATCCCACCCCTACAGAAATCTCCCAGCCTGTTTGCTCAAAAGAAATATGTCTGGCCAGTGGAGTATAGGTCATCCAATAGGATTAGAGAAGAAGCTCCTTTTTCTGACTACAAGAGTAAATTTTATTCATTGTGTAACAAATTGAAAAGTATAAAAAGGCAGGAAAAAAAAATAAGCTGATGACCCAAATCCACTTTTGACATATTTTCTTCCAGCCTTTTTTCTGCTTTTCTTTTCTTTTTTCTTTTTTTTCTTTTTTTAGCATAATAGCAATTGTACTACATATGTACTTTTCTTTTTTTGGCGGGGACAGGTTCTCACTCTGTCACCCAGGTTGGAGGGCAGTGGCGTAATCAGGGCTCACTACAGCCTCCACCTCCTGGGTCAAGTAATCCTCCTACCTCAGTCTCCCGAGTAGCTGGGATCTCAGGCACTTGCCACCACACCCAGCTTATTTTTGTATTTTTAGTGGAGGCTGGGTTTTGCCATTTTGCCAGGCTGGTCTCGAACTCCTGACCTCAAGCAATCCTCCCACCTCAGCCTCCAAAAGTGCTGGAATTACAGGCAGGAGCCATGGTGCCTGACTGACACAAATAAATTTTTATCTTGATATTGCCACTTTTAATATTATAGCATTTTCCATATCCTTAAATACTTCTCTAATTATTCTGTTTAAAGACTGTTCGGTGTCCTGATATCTAGCTATAACATAATGTACTTGGCTATTCTCTTAATGCTAGAGGTTTAAATTGTTTTCAGTTTTCTACTAAATAAATAACACTGGCCAGGTGTGGTGGCTCATGCCTATAATCCCAGAGTTTTGGGATGTCGAGGTGGGTGGATCACCTGAGGTCAAGAGTTCGAAACAAGCCTGGACAACATGATGAAAGCCCGTCTCTACTGAAAACACAAAAATTAGCTGGGCATGGTGGCATAAAACTGTAATCCCAGCTACTCAGGAGGCTGAGGGAGGAGACTTGCTTGAACCCAGGATGTGGAGGTTGCAGTGAGCCAAGATCATGCCACTGCACTCCAGCCTGGGTGACATAGTGAGACTCTGTCTCAAAAAAAAAAAAAAAAAGGGCTGGGCGTGGTGGCTCACGCCTGTAATCCCAGCATTTTGGGAAACTAACTAAGGCGGGCAGATCATGAGGTCAGGAGTTTGAGACCAGCCTGACAAACATGGTGGAACCCCATCTCTACTAAAAATACAAAGATTAGCCTGGTGTGGTGGCATGTACCTGTAATCCCAGTTACCGAAGAGGCTGAGGCAGGAAAATTGCTTGAACCTGGGAGGCAAAGGTTGCAGTGAACGAAGATTGTGCCACTGCACTCAAGCCTGAGCAACAGAGCAAGATTCCATCTCAAAAAACAAATTAAAGTAAAATAAATAACACCTGGGCCTGGCACGGTGGCTCACACCTATAATCCTATCACTTTGGGAGACTAAGGGGGGTGGATCACTTGAGGTCAGGAGTTCAAGATCAGCCTGGCCAACATAGTGAAACTTCGTCTCTACTAAAAGTACAAAAATTAGCTGGGCGTGGTGGTGCATGCCTGTAATCCCAGCTACTCGAGAGGCTAAGGACCAGGGAGGCAGAGGCTGCACTGAGCCGTGATCATGCCCCTGCACTCCAGCCTGAGTGATAGAGCAAGACTTAGTCTCAAAAAATAAATAGCACCTGGATGAACATTTTTGTGTACAAAATTTTGTCTGCACTATGGAGTGCACACTTACATAAGTGTCTAAGAGTGAGGACTCAAAAGATATACACTTTTTTTTTAGAGACAGGATCTTGCTCTGTCACCCAGGCTGGAGTGCAGTAACGTGATCTTGGCTCACTGCAACCTTCACCTCCCAGGCTCAAGTGATCCTCCTGCCTCAGCCTCCAGAGTAGCTGGGACTATAGACTCGCACCACCACACCTGGCTAATTTTAAAATTTTTTTGTAGATACTGTAGAGACAAGGTCTCACTATGTTGCCCAGTCCAATCTCAAACTCCTGGGCTCAAGCAATCGACTGGCCTTGGCCTCCTAAAGTGTTGGATTACAGGTGTGAGCCACCGTGCCCAGCTGATTTGCACATTTTTAAGGTTCTCGACACATACTCTCTATTAGTCAGGGTTTTTAGTCACAAGCAACAGGAGCTGACTCTGGGAGACTGAGCAGAGAAATAATTTATTAAAGGATACTGAGTTTTTCACAGAATTGTTGGAGGACTGCATAATCAAGGCTAAACTGCCAGAAATGCCCCAAACCAGGCCACAGCGTAAGCTGATGGAAAAGATACCATAGCCTGTAATCCCAGCACTTTGGGAGGCTGAGGCAGGTGGATCACCTGAGATCAGGAGTTCAAGACCAGCATAGTGAAACCCCGTCTCTACTAAACATACAAAAATTAGCCAGGCATGGTGGCAGGTGCCTGTAATCCCAGCTACTCAGGAGGCTGAGGCAGGGGAATCGCTTGAACCTGGGAGGTGGAGGTTGTAGTGAGCCGAGATCACACCACTGCACTCCAGCCTGGGCGACAGAGCTAGCTAGACTCTATCTCAGAATAAAAAAAAAAGAAAAGAAAGAAAGAAAGGTATCACAGTCCATTTAAATGGCACTCCCCAGACTTATACGTATGTGGTAGCCCTGAACCCCACTATAAAAAAATCCACCGGCACTGCCACCAGCACCCAAAATAGATCATCACCTCTGTCAGCACCAAAGGAAGCTCTATGCAGAGCCTGGTTTAATCATCATCCTCACTGCCTAATGTAAGTTTCCTGAAAGCAAAGCCGAGATCACATGCTTGCAGGCTAGCTGAAAAGGACACTAAGAATTCAATAAGAGCCTTATAAACTTGGAATTTCCACAAATATAGGAAGTAAGTTTGCCAGATAAAATACAGGATGTCTGGCTAACTCTGAATTTCAGATAAACAGTAATAATTTTTAATATAAGTGCATCCCAAACATTTATGGGACATATATTAAAAAATTATTTCTTGTTTATCTGAAATTCAGACTTAACCAGACATTTCTATTCCTATTTGCTAAATCTGGCAACCCTCATTGAAATGCTGTTCAAAAGATTATGGTCAGCTGTGCGGGATATTTCAAACATCCACTACGCTATCATACTGCTTTAGCAAAACAAAGAACCACAAATGAACAGAAGTTTCTAATTCACTGATAGTCTTTACAAAAATGTTTGCTGGCCAGGTGCGGTGGCTCACGTCTGTAATCCCAGCATTTTGAGAGGCTGAGATGGGCAGATTACTTGAGGCCAGGAGTTTGAGACCAGCCTGGGCAACATGATGAAACCCCATCTCTACTGAAAATACAAAAATTCGCTGGGTGTGGTGGTGGGCGCCTGTAGTCTCAGCTACTCAGGAGACTGAGGTAGAAGGATTGCTTGAGCCCAGGAGGTCGAGGCTGCAGCGAGCCCTGATTATGCCACTGCCCTCCAACCTGGGTGACAGAGTGAGAACCTGTCCCCGCCAAAAAAAAAATTATATATGTGGTACAATCGCTATTATGCTAACAAAAAAAAAAAGAAAAGAAAAGGCAAAAAAAGTCTAGAAAAAAATATGTCAAAAGGGAGACAGGAGAATCGCTTGCACCTGGGAGGCAAAGGCTGCCTGTCAGTCAAGATTGCACCATTGCTCTCCAGCCTTGGTGACAGAGTGAGGCTCTGTCTCTAAAAGAAAAAATGTTTGCTAATTTGGTAGGCAAAAACTCATATGTAATTTTTGTTTTCATTACATTTCTTTGATTTTTAGTGAGGCTGAACAATTTTTCAAATCTTCATTATTATCTCCCTCTTGGTGAAGAGATCTTTTATGTGCTGTACATTGGTCTATTGGAGTCTTTCTGTTTTAATTGTCAAAGACAGCATTAGCTCCCTTACAATAAATATATTATCCCTTTACCTAGTTTGTCTATTTTTAAATTCATGATCATTTTATTATAGAAGTTTTATTTTACCTTAAAATATATGTATATATATATACATACGTGTGTGTGTGTGTGTTTTCCTTTTTGAAACAGTCTAGCTCTGTCGCCCAGGATGGAGTGCAGTGGCACGACCTCAGCTCACTGCAACCTCCGCCTCCTAGGCTCAAGCAATTCTCCTGCCTCACCCTCCCAAGCAGCTGAGATTATGGGCATGTGCCACCATGCCTGGCTAATTTTTGTATGTTTAGTAGAAATGGGGTTTCACCATGTTGGCCAGGCTGGCCTTGAACTCCTGACCTCAGGTGATCTGTCCACCTGAGCCTCCCGAAGTGCTGGGATTACAGGAATGAACCACCATGCCCAGCCTATTAAAAAAAAAATGTTTTGACAGTGGCTCAAGACTGTGATCCCAGCACTTAGAGAGGTCAAGGAAGGTGGATCACAAGGCCAAGAAATCGAGACCATCCTGACCAACACAGTGAAACCCCACCTATACTAACAATACAAAAATTAGCTGGGTGTGGTGGTACATGCCTGTAATCCCATCTACTCCGGAAGCTGAGGCAGGAGAATTGCTTGAACCTAGGAGGCAGAGGTTGCAGTGAGCTGAGATCGTGCCACTGCACTCCAGCCTGGCAACAGAGTGGGACTCCTTCTCAAAAAAAAAAAAAAGTGTTTTGAATAGAGATGGGGCATCTCACTATGTTGCCGAGGCTGGTCTCAAACTCCTGGTCTCAATCAACTCTCCCCATTCAGCCTCCCAAAGTGTTGGGATTACAGGCATGAGCCACCAACCAACCCCTCCAGCTACCTAGAGATTTTGTATGATCGAATTTCTTGCTTCCCACCCCCATGTTTAGAGCAATTTTCCCCATCTAGAGATTAGATAAATGTTTATTTCATTTAGTTTTCTACATATTATTTGATATTTTTATTTTACTTTTTAATGTACATGGAGGTTGGGTAATGTTTCAATAGACCTTTTCCTAATAGTTAGCTAGCCAATTATCCTAGTAGGGTTTGTTGAACAAACCAAGGAGTAACTTTTTCTTTCTTTTTTTTTTTAATTTTTTGAGATGAAGTCTCATTCTATTGCCCAAGCTGGAGTGCAGTGGCACAATCTCAGCTCACTGCAACCTCCACCTCCTGGGTTCCAGTGATTCTCCTGCCTCAGCCTCCCGAGTAGCTGGAACTACGCCATGTTTCACCATGCCCAGCTAATTTTTGTATTTTTAGTAGAGACAGGGTTTCACTATGTTGGCCAGGCTGGTCTTGAACTCCTGACATAGTGATCTGCCCGCCTTGGCCTCCCAAAATGCTGGGATTACAGCCATGAGCCACCGTGCCTGGCCAAGTAGTATCTTTTTCAAAACACTTGCCAATGTGGTGAGTTTCTCTCTTCCATTACCTAATAGCACTGAGCCCTTACAATTCCTTCTTTCAGCATATTTCTGTGACTCTACCAATAGTACCAGAAGTCTCATTTGGACTCCATGCAATTTACTCACTTTATACATTGAGATTCATAAGCAAAGACATTCAAAAGCTCCCTCTTAACCAGGCACAGTGGCACATGCCTGTATTCTCAGCTTCTTAAGAGGCTGAGGTGCTTGAGTCCAGGAGTTTGAGGCTACAATAAGCTATGAGCTATGATCGTGTCACCACACTCCAGCCTGGAAAACAGAATGAGATCTCATCTCTTAAAACACACACACGCACACACACACACACACACACACACACACACACACACACAATCTCTATTTACTCCTAAGAACTATACCTGACATTCACGTGACTCAAATGATAATGGGGTTACATCTTTGGGAGCAAGACGACCTACATCTACGTAGATGTAGACAACTAGATCAAAAAATACAATTTGTCCCACAATTTTGATTTATTCCTAAAATACACCCTTTATTATAATAAAATATTGTTGTTGTTGATAATCTTTTTTGAGATAGGATCTCACTCTCTCACCCAGGCTGGAGTGCAGTGGCATGATCACAGTTCTCAGCAGCCTTGAATTCCTGTGCTCAAGTGATCTTCCCACCTCAGCCTCCCAAATAGCTGGGACGACAGGTGCATGCCACCATGCCTGGCTAATTTTTTAGTGTTTTGTAGAGACAGGGCCTCACTATGTTGCCTAGGCTGGTCTCAAACTCCTGGGCTCAAGTGAACCTCCCACCTTGGCCTCTCAAAGTGCTAGGATTACAGGCATGAGCCACTGTACCTGGCCTATATATTATTTATGGATAAATGCATATGTAGGACAAGTATACAACCTTGCTTGGGGAGTACCTAAACTTTAGGTAGGGATAATTTTTTTTTGAGACGAAGTTTTGCTCTTGTTGACCAGGCTGGCTCGATGTCAGCTCACTGCAGCCTCTGTCTCCCAGGCTCAAGAGATTCTCCTGCCTCAGCCTCCCAAGTAGCTAGGATTGCAGGTGCCCACCACCATGCCTGGCTAATTTTTTTTTTTCTGTATTTTTAGTAGACACAGGGTTTCACCATGCTTACAGGTGTAAGCCACCAATCCCAGCCCAGCCTGGTAGTGATAACTTCACTTTTTCTTTTTTTTTTTTTCCAGACAGAGTCTCACTCTGTCCCTCAGGCTGAAGTGCAGTGGTGTGATCTCGGCTCACTGCAACCTCCGCCTCCGTGGTTCAAGCAATTCTCCTGCCTCAGCCTCCTGAGCAGCTGAGATCATAGGCACGCATCACCACACCAGACTAATTTTTGTATTTTTAGTAGAGATGTGATTTCACCATGTTGGTCAGGCTGGTCTCAAACTCCTGACCTCATGATCTGTCCGCCTCGGCCTCCCAAAGTGCTGGGATTACAGACGTGAGCCACCACGCCTAGCTTAGTAGTGATAACTTCTAAGGGAGTGGAGAATAGGATTGAGAAAATGTGCCAAGTGGACTTCAAATGTATTATATTTCTTGAAAAACTCTGAAGCCCATATGACAAAATATAAAGATTTGTCAAATCTAAGCAGTGATGAAATCGTTTATTCTCTGCAGTTTTCTGTGTGTTTGAAACATTTCAAAAGTTCAAAACATTAAAAAAATCAACACAACTAGATGATTGATAGAACGTGGGTGTGAAGTCAAGAAAGGAGTCAAAGATGACTCAGGTTTTATGTCTGGTGCTGACGTTAGTGACAGAAAAAGAGAAGCTACGGAAAATGGCTTTGTGGAAGATGATGAGTTATATTTCAGACAAGTGAAGCTGAAGGAAACAGCAGAACATCCCTCTGGAAATGTCCATGAGGCTGTGTGAAGCTGCGGGGCGGGAGACAAAACAGGCCTGCAAAGAGGGAGTGGCAAAGCAGGACATTAGCCCTGAGCCCCACCCTTTCACCTCTTCACAGGGGCCAGCCCCTTTAGCATTAAAGAGTATTTCATTAATCGATCCAAGAATGGCCGGATGCAGTGGCTCATGCCCATAATCTCAGCAATTTGGGAGGCCGACGCGGGCAGATCACTTGAGGTCAGGAGTGAACGCCCATCTCTACTAGAAATACAAAAAACCAAAAAATTAGCTGGGGATGATGGTGCACACCTGTAATCGGGAGGTAGAATCGCTTGAACCCAGGAGGCCAGGTAAGACTCCATCTCAAAAGATTTCCAGGGAGGAGGAACAATTAAATCAGGTAGTGAGAACCAAGGAAAGATTACTGAGTATGGCGATGACTTTCACATGAGAAGATTTTTGTTGTTTGGAGACAAGATCTCACTCTGTCACCAAGGCCAAAGTGCATGCCTCCCTTATAGCTCACTGCAGCCTGAACCTCTTGGGCTCAAAGGATCCTCCCACCCCAACCTCCTGAATAGCTGGGACAACAAGTGCACACTGCCACGCCCAGCTAATTTTTTCCATTTTTATAATTTTTTAAAAATCGTTTTTGAAAGACAAATGGTTTTGCTATGTTGCCAGGACTGGTCTCTAATTCCTGGGCTCAAGAAATCCTACAACCTCAGCCTTCCAAAGTGCTTGGATTACAGGCATGACCTAATGCATCTGGCCTCAGATGAGAAGATTTTTGTCAAGCAGTTATGAGAGGCCAAGTGGCAGGCGGCGAAGGAGCAAGTGAGTAGCAAAAGGAGGGGAAGCAGTGGTAGGCTTTTCATTTTACAAGACGGACAATGAAAGGGAAGGGAGCTACTATACAGTATGTATGAATAAATACACAGGTAATAAGAGTATAAAAACTAGCAATAAGAAGTAGAGACACCGACTTCATATGTGTATGTACATGCATATATGTGTATACACAAACATATATGCATACACATTTGTACACATGCATGTTTATTTAGGAATATGTACATGAAATGTATATTTAGGCCGGGTGCTGTGGCTCACACCTGTATTCCCAACACCTTAGGAGGTTGAAGCAGGCAGATCACTTCAGCCCAGAAGTTCAAGACCAGCCTGCACAACATGGTGAAACTCTGTCACTGCAAAAAGTAAAATAAAATAGCTGGCCGTGGTGGTCTGCACCTGTAGTCCCAGCTACTCGGGAGGCTGTGGGAGGATGGCTTGAGTTTGGGAGGTTGAGGCTGCAGCGAGCTGAGATCATCTCACTGCGCTCCAGCCTGGGCAACAGAGTGAGACTCTGTCTCAAAAAAAATCTATAATGGAACATATTTTATTCATTGACAAACACTAATTAATAAACTTCAAATTTTGTCACAGTGAGCAAATACATATATGCGCAAATATGATGTATACTTAATGATATATACATTATGTCTGTGTACAATTTTTTGTTTTGTTTTGAGATGGAGTCTCTCCGTTGCCCAGGCTGGAGCGCAGTGGTGCGATCTCTACTAGAAATACAAAAAACCAAAAAATTAGCTGGGGATGATGGTGCACACCTGTAATCGGGAGGCCGAGGCAGGAGAATCTCTTGAACCCAGGAGGCCAGGTGAGACTCCATCTCAAAAGATTTCCAGGGAGGAGGAACAGGTTGCTCACTGCAGCCTCCAACTCCTGGGTTCAAGCAATTCTCTGCCTCAGCCTCCCAAGTAGCTGGGATTACAGGCACCTGCCACCATGCCCAGCTAATTTTTGTATTTTTACTAGAAGACAGGGCTTCACCATCTTGGCCAGGCTAGTCTTGAACTCCTGACCTTGTGATCCACCCGCCTTAGCCCCACAAAGTGCTGGGATTACAGGCTTGAGCCACCGTGCCCGGCCCTGTGTATACTTTTACCTTGTGTGAAGAGGGTACCAGGAAAGAGCTAAGCATTCAGGATGATCTCTAGAGTTTTTAGATGGGTACCCATTCAAGAGTGCAGAAAAAGAAAATCTCAGAAAGCTTCTCACCCATCCTATGTCTTTTTATTATATACTTTCTTAATATTATGAAAATCATCAATGAAAATGTTATATAATCTAACCATTCAACAAATATTTACTGAGTGCCTATTATATGGCAAGCACTGTTGTAGGTCTTGTGGATATGTAGTGGTGGACAAAACACACAAAAAAGCTCTGCACACAGAGCTTATAATTTATGGGGGAGAGGCAAATACTAAACAATATATATAGTTAGTAAATGCTATGGGGAGAAAACAAAACAGGGAAGAGAGAAAAATAGGTAGTGTGAGGGGTGGGCTGCAATGTTACACAGGCTATAAAGGGAAGGGCTGACTGAGAAGGTGGCATCTGAGCAAAGGCTGGAAGGAGGGGAGAAAGAGAACCACTCTTCTGTCTGGGGTAACAGCATTCCAGAGGAGACAGCAAGTGCAAATGCCTTGGGGCTGGAGCATGCCTGGCGTGTTTGAGAAAGACCAAGGAAGCTGGTATGCCTGATGTGAGTGAGCGAGGGGAGAATAGAGGGAAGAGAGGAGAGGTCACCAGAGGAGAGGGTGTGGAAACATTGTAAGGATTTTGACTTTTGCGGAGTGAAATGAGGAGCCAGAGGAGAGTTTTGAGCAGACTGCTATGATCTGACTTCCATTTAAACAGGATCACTCTGGCGCTGTGTTGTAAACACTGAAGGGGCCAGTGGAGTTGTCATTAATTGAGATGTGTAAGCCTCTGAAAGGTCTTTTGGGGGAAGATGAGTAGCTTTGTTTTGTACATACTAAATAATGCTTCCC
>NW_022437042.1:2121514-2128333 GCF_009761245.1 Sapajus apella
TATTATTATATTAAAATATTATATTAAAATATATAATATATAAATAAATTATATATTATATTATTATATATAATATATTATAATATATAATATATATATTTGAGACAGTCTCCCTCTGTCACCCAGGCTGGAGTCCAGTGGCACAATCTCAGCTCACTGCAACTTCTGCCTCCTGAGTTCAAGCTATTCTTATGCCTCAGTCTCTGGAGTAGCTGGGATGAAAGGCGTAGGCCACCATGCCTGGCTAATTGTTTTCATATTTTTAGTAGAGATGGGGTTTTGCCATGTTGCCCAGGCTAGTCTCGAACTCCTGGCCTCAAGTGATCTGCCCGCCTCAGCCTCCCAAAGTTTGCTGGGATTACAAGCATGAGCCACCACACCTGGCCCTGGATATAGTAAATTTTAGATGTCTATAATCAGTGCAGGTGGGGATGTCGAGTAGACAGTTGGATGGATGAGTCTGCAGTTCAGGGGAGAGATCTGGGCTGGAAAAGTAAATTTGGACCTTGTCAGCATATAGATACAGTAGCTACCAGCCACATGTGACTATTCAGCACCTGAAATGTGGCTAGCCTGAAATGAGACATGCTATGAGTGGAAAATACTCACTGGATGTCAAAGACTTAATACAGAAAAAAAAAAGGGCAATATTTTATTAACAATTTTAAAAATATTGATCACATGTTGATATGATATTTTGGCTATATTGGATTAAATAAAATACATTATTAAAATTGATTTCACGTGTTCCTTTTTACTTGTTGAACGTGGCTAGTAAAATATTTAAAATTATATATATGGCTCACATCATATTTCTACTGGGCCATGCTGGTACAGATGGTATATAAACCCGTAAACACTGGATAAGATCATCAAGGGAGGCAGAAGAGTGGCTAAAGAAGAGGTCTGAAAATTGAGGCCTCATTGACAAGAAATACGTAATATATATAAATATACACCACACACACATATATAAGCACATATATACATACATACACAGGCAACTTTATTGAGCTTTAATTGTAAAGGCACACATTCATTTTATATATATGTATATTTGTGTGTGTATATATATATTCACATGTATATATATGTATATATTCGTATAACTGCCACCCCACTATATTTTGTTTTAATTGCAGCTTAAAATGAATAAACCATTTCGAATAGATTCATTGGCGCAAAGAGAGAAATACAAATCCCCCGTTTTACAATATTTAGGTACTCTTTAATTCGGCTCTTTTAGAAATCATTATTATTTCATTCTGGATAACTCACCTCCTGAGTTTTTAGAAATCAAAGGCTCTCATTGTTTACATTTCCTTTAAATTATTCTAACTCTGTCTTTATTAGATTCAGACACAGTTTGAGCCCCGTAAGAGTGGTTTTTGTTTATAACTTTTAAAAGTTTTCTAAAATTTATTTTTTTGGAGATAGGGTCTCGCTCTGTCACCTAGGCTAGAGTGCAGTGGTGTGATCATAGCTCACTGCAGCCTCCAACTCCAGTGCTCAAGCAATCTTCCCACCTCAGCCTCCTGAGTAGCTGGGACTATAGGTGCACACTACCACACCTGACTTATAACTCTTCTTTCCAATCAGACATCTCTGGGGAATGAAAATCATGACTTTATATGCACGAGGCCACTTGTACAGGGTTTAACAGACTGTCTCTACACATCTTTATACATCTCCAGGGGAGTGCCATTCACATAGTCTATGATGTGATTGGCATTCTCCAGAATTGTTCAATGGGGCAACACTTACCAACACAACATCATACTGAGATATATTGTCCTCCCCAGTGATGGCAGTTTCCGTGACATTATTCATAATTATGTACTAAACACAGGTACTGCCAAGGCTGAAATGATTTTTTATTATGTTTTCATTCTCCTGGTATTCTTTTTTTTTTTTCTTTTTTTGTTTGAGACGAAATCTCTCTCTGTTGTCCAGGCTGGAGTATAATGGTGAGATCTTGGCTCACTGCAACCTCTGCCTCCTGAGTTCATGCAATTCTCCTGTCTCAGCCTCCTGAGTAGCTGGGATTACAGGCATGCGCCACCATGCCTGGCTAATTTTTTATTTTTAGTAGAGACGGGGTTTCACCATACTGGCCAGGCTGGTCTCAAACTCCTGATCTCATGATCCGCCCACCTTCGCCTCCCAAAGTGCTGGAATTACAGGCATGAGCCACCACACCTGGCCCTCCTGGTGATCTTTTATAGACTTTCAGTAGTCCTTGGGCATGGCACACCATTTTAAAATGCAGATAATCGCATAATAACTACAGAAATGTGTTCCCTTAGACTTCATCATTCCCAACACACTCTGGCTTCTTGGCATTCTTCCCCCCCTCCCCCGGCCCCTTTATCCACGCCAACCAGCACACATGGGCAGTTTCTCAGGGCATGATTAATATTTGGACTTTTAAAGTAAGGAAATTTCTGGAAACAGACAATATATATTATATTGCTACAGTTTTACAAGCACAACTTCTCACTTTACTCTGAATTATGGAAATTTTAACATACAACATACACAAAAGCAGAAAGAATGGCATAATTAATTCTCATGCACCCATAATTCAGCTTCCACAATTATTAGCTTTTTGCTAGCCTTGTTTCATCTACCACCACTAGCCCCCCCCATTTATTTTATTTTTTTTGAAACAGGGTATTGCTGTGTCACCCAGGCTGGAATGCAGTGGCATGATCACGGCTCACTATGCCCTTATCCTCCCAGGCTCAAACAATCCTCCCACCTCAGCCTCCCAAGTAGCTGGGACTATAGGTACATGCCACTACACCTATCTAATTTTCTAATTTTTTTTTGTAGAGACAGGGGTCTCCCAATGTTGCCCAGGCTGGTCTTGAATTCCTGGGCTCAAGCAATCTTCCCATCTTGGTCACCTAAAGTGCTAGGATTACAGACATGAACGACACAACAGCATGCACAGCCTTTCCCGCCCGCCTTTTTTTGAGACAGATCTCACTCCATCGCCCAAGTTGTAATACAGTGATGTGATCATAGCTCACTGCAGCCTCTACCTCATGGGCTCAAGTAATCCTCCCACCTCAGCCTCCCAAGTAGCTGGGACTACCGGCACTCATCACCTTACCTATATAATGTTTTTAAATTATTTTTTTGTGGAGATGGGGGTCTCCGTATGTTGTCCAGGCTGGTGTTGTATTTTTTAAATTGAGCTGGAATTTGCATAATAGGTAACCATTTAAAAGTGTACAATTCAGTGGCATTTCATGCATTCAAAATGCAGTGCAATCACTACCTCTCTCTAGTTTCAAACGTTTTTATCACCCCAGAAGAATACCCTGTACCCATTAAGTAACTGCTCTTTATTTCCCCCTCTCCGTGACCCCTGGCAACCACTAATATGCTTTCTGTCTTTATACATT
Organism: Sapajus apella; assembly: GCF_009761245.1. NCBI lineage: Eukaryota > Metazoa > Chordata > Mammalia > Primates > Cebidae > Sapajus > Sapajus apella. Next base: position 2,124,928 of record NW_022437042.1, read on the forward strand.
TGCCTATTTGGGGCATTTTATAAGAAAGGAATCATACAATATGTGAATTTTTGTGTCTGGCTTCTTTCATTTAGCATGTTTTAGAGGCTCATTCAAATTGTAGCTTGTATCACTCATGCATTCCAATTTATTGCTGAATAATATTTCAAAATATAGATGTACCACAATTTATTCACTCATCCATTGATGGACATTTGGGCTATTTCCACCTTTTGACTATTATGAATAATGCTGCTATAAACAATTATGTACAAGTTTCTGTGCAGACATATGTTTTCATTTTTCTTGGAAATATACCTCGGAATGAAGTTGCTAAATCATATGGTAATTCTACACTTAACTTTTTGAGGAACTGCCAAACTGTATTCCACAGCAGCTGCACCATTTTACATTCCCACCAGCAATATACAAGGGTTCCCATTTCTGTACATCTGACCAACACTTGTTATTGTCTCTCTCTTTCTCTCTCTCTCTCTCTGTGTATGTGTGTGTGTGTGTGTGTGTGTGTGTGTGTGTGTGTGTGTATTATAGCCATCCTAGTGGGTGTGAAGTGGTATCTCATGGTTTTGATTTCCACATACCTAATTACTAATGATACTGACCATTTTTTCTTTTTTCTTTATTCTTTATTTTATTTTATTTTTTTTTTTTTGGAGGCAGAGTGAAGCTCTGTCATCCAGTCTGGAGTGCTGTGGGACTATCTCAGCTCACTGCAACCTCTACCTCCTGGGTTCAGCAATTCTCCTGCCTCAGCCTCCCAAATAGCTGGTATTACAGGTGCATACCACCACGCCTGGCTAATTTTTGTATTTTTAGTAGAGACGGGATTTCGCCATGTTGGCCAGGCTGGTCTCGAGCTCCTGGCCTCAAGTGATCCATCCACCTTGACCTCCCAAAATGCTGGGGTTATAGGCGTGACCCTTTGCACCTGGCCCAACATTTTTTCACGTGCCTGTGGGTCATTTGTATATCTCCTCTGGAGAAATGTCTGTTCAAGTCCTCTACCCGTGTTTTTGTTTTGTTTTGTTTTGCTTTGTTTTTTAAGAGAGAGGATCTCACTCTGTCAGCAGACTGGCGTACAATGGCACCATTATAACTTACTGCAGCCTCAACCTACCAGACTCAAGCGATTCTCCACCTCAGCCTCCTGAATAGCTGCTCTGACCATTTTTTAATTGGATTGTTGGCCCTTTTCTTATTGAATTGTAAGAGTCCTTTACATATTCTGAATACTAGACCCTTATTAGAAATATGATTTGCAAATATGTTTCCCATTCTGCAGGTTGACTTCTCACTTTCTTTATCATGTCCTTCGGTGTACAAAAGTTTTAAATTTTGAAGAAATCCAACTTACCTATTTTTTTTTCTTTTGGTGCTTGTGCTTTTGGTATCAAACCTAAAAATTCATGCCAAATCCAAGGTCATAAAGATATATCTCTATTTTCCTCTAAGAGTTTTATCATTTCAGATGTTTATTTAATTTTTAATTTTAATTTTAATTTTAATTTTTTTTTTTTTTTTGAGACGGAGTCTTGCTCTGTCACCCAGGCTGTAATGCAGTGGCACAATCTCGGCTCACTGCAACCTCTGCCTCCTGGGTTCAAGTGATTCTCCTGCCTCAGCCTCCTGAGTATCCGGGACCACAGGTGCCCACCACCACACTTAGCTAATTGATGGGTTTTCACCATGTTGGCCAGGCTGGTCTCAAACTCCTGACCTCAAGCGATCCACCTGCCAGGCCTCCCAAAGTGCTGGTATAGGCATGAGCCACCACACCCGGCCTCAGTTGTTATATTTAGATCATTGATCCATTTTGAATTAATTTTTGTATATGGAGTGAGATAGGGATCCAACTTTATTATTTTGCATGTGGTTTTCCAGTTGTCCCAGCATTATTTGGTGGTGAAGAGACACTTTTTCCCCCATTGTATAGTCTTGACGTTTTCTGTAGTATTTTAAAGTAAATCCTAGACATCATGTTGTTTCATCTGTAAATACTTCAGTGTTGATTTCAAATCAATAAATACTTCATTTATTTTGAGACAGAGTCTCACTCTGTCACCCAAGTTGGAGTGCAGTAGCACAATCTTGGCTCACTGCAGCCGCAACCTCCCAGGCTCAAGTGACCCTCTCACCTGAGCCTGCGGAGTTGCTGAGACAACAAGCATGCACCACCATGCCCAGGTAAGTTTTGTATATTTTGTAATGACAGAGCCTCACTATGTTGCCCAGGCTGGTCTTGAACTCCTGTCCTCAAGGTATTCTTCTGCCTTGGCCTCCCAAAGTGCTGGGATTACAGGTGTGAGCCACCACGCCTAGCCAGTTCCATCTCTTTTTTTTTTTTTTTTTTTGAGACAAAGTCTAGCTCTGTCACCCAGGCTGTAGTGCAATGGCACAATCTCAGCTCACTGCAACCTCCACTTCATTGGTTCAAGCCATTATCATGCCTCAGCCTTCTGATTAGCTGGGATTATAGGCATGTGCCACTATGCCCGGCTAATTTTTGTATTTTTAGTAGAGATGGGGTTTTGCTATATTGGCCAGTCTGATCTCGAACTCCTGACCTCAAGTGATCCACCCACCTTGGCCTTCCATAGTACTGGGATTACACGCATGAGCCACCATGCCCGGCAAGCTCCATCCCTTAAGTGGTTTGTTTTCCTTTGCCTGAATTAATCCTGATCTTGCCTTCTGTACAAAGAAGCAGTTTGAACTAGAGTCTAGTCACTAGGCAATTTCTAAAGTCTGCTCCAACTCCATGTATCTACCCTCCCTGTCCTTGTTCCTGCTCTGATTGTAGTCCCTGCAATTTTCTGGATACAACTTATCTGTCCCTAAAGGCTCCTGAAAGTCTTTCTTTGCTCTTTTCAGTTGTGTCCAGGAATAACTTCCACTGGGCTTGTTCAGTACAAGGTCCTCATGTCCTTTCCCCAGCTTGGACCATTTGGTGTGTCTTTTTTTTTTTTTTTTTCTTCATATGAAGGCGTAACTAAACCATTTGGTTTCTTTATAAGTAAGTTTCCCATTCAGCAGTCTGGGCAATACAGTGAGATCTCATCTCTAAAAAAAAAAAAAAAAAAACTTAAAAATTAGCCAGGTTGGCTGGGCACAGTGGCTCACACCTGTAATCCCAGAACTTTGGGAGGCCGAGGGGGGCGGATCACGAGTTCAAGAGATGGAGACCATCCTGGTCAACATAGTGAAACCCCGTCTCTACTAAAATACAAAAAAAATTAGCCAGGCTTGGTGGCACACACCTGTAGTCCCAGCTACTCAGGAGGCTGAGGCAGGGGATTTGCTTGAACCTGGGAGGCAGAGGTTGCAGCAGTGAGCCAAGATCGCGACACTGAACCCCAGCCTGGAGACAGAGCAAGACTCCTTCTTTAAAAAAAAAAAAAAATAGCCA